>NC_068365.1:64722214-64771144 GCF_020536995.1 Dreissena polymorpha | reverse complement strand
AATATTCTTGAAATGTAGGTTGATGATTGTGTTTTAGGTTTACTTATTTTGTAACTATTATTTTATGTGCAAATAAATTATGTGAAGTGTTTTGTATCTCCACACAATACCACATACCTTTTTATTATATATGTACTGTGTTATGTGTTATATGAATGTTTAAATAAAAAAAAATGGATGATATTAACATGATGCATTCTAATATTTGCATTCAAATTGTAACTATAGAGCTAAGTGTATGCAGTTTAGACTGTGATTTTAGAATTGCTACAAAATGGCTAGTTTTTTAGTGGCGACAAAATTTAAACTATTCAACAATAGTTTGCGAAAAAGAAATTAGAAACCTGCAAGATACCTGTATTGATTATTAAATATTTTAATAGCGAATCAAGTATGTTGTTATGCTGTGTTACACATAATTCTACATTGATAATAAATAAGAAGACAATTAGTGGTGTTAACGTTTCCCAACAGTAGAAATCATTCTTCTGATGAAGTCAGTGATATACAGACGAAAGCTCCAGGTATGGCTTTCAATACGTAGTGTGTTATTTGACAGTCTAAAACTTATTGGATTAAACAAAAATCCTGTCAAATTTGTCAATCAAAATTGATTTGACACATCACATGATTTTGATTATGTTAAATCAGTGTACTGTATGCTAAATGCAACTGCTTTAGCAAGCTGTCAAGTTGAATTGAGACATTTGATGAAACAAACTGTTTCCTGGGTAGGACCCAGTACTTAGTGTCTATATGACGTACCATGACGTCGAAAGTCTACAAGACCTACTAAGTAGATCGAGAAATGTACTTCGACGTACAATTTTCACCGACCCTCGAGTGTTAGCCAATCAGAAGACACCTTACGTCTGTTGCTTTTAGAGATTTTTGACATTGAACATTATTATTTTATTATTTATACCGAATTATGCCACTATCGACCGCTTACTCATAGATATTGTGCGTATTTATTAAACATTATTATTATAAATTTATACCAAATTATGCGACTATCGACCGCTTACTCGTAGATATTGTGCGCGTATTTATTGACCTGGCGTGGCGGAATTAACCTCTGACTTATGCAAGTTATGGTTATCACAAAATACCACCAATGGGGAGTTATAATACATTATTTATCCCATTAATGCTTGGTAACTGGTTACCGTTGGGAATTTCCAACACAGTAATGCGCTGGACGGTCGTGATACTCCGCCCCGCATGATCATTTCAGACACACAATATGCTGAACAATTTTAATTTTAAAATAAAAATTCAACATTGAATTTTCTTCAAATTGTATTAATCTATTTCAATGCATTAAATACTTGAAACTTCTATGTTACGTTGTTTTGCCATTCCGATACAAGGCCCTCAATCTATAAAATCTGCCGCCGAATTTCGGTGGCAGTCCCCCACCTGAAAAGTATACTTTTTTCCCCTTTGGGGGTTAAATTCCCCCTAAAAAAAAAAATAAATAATTTTTTTTTTTAATAGAAAGATGTGTCTCATGATTATTTATCTCAATTCTATTTCAATTTAATTTTTTCAAACATACTAAATTATGATAAAAGCAAAGAATATAGTGCAAACATGTACAAATGAAATAAATAAAGTGAGAGAGAGTAAGTAAAAAATTCCCCCAAAAAGGGAAACGGCGCGAAAATTCCCCCTCATAAGGGCTGCGGACCCCTTCCCCCAAAGTAGTGTGAGGGCCCTGCGATATTTTTATTCATTTTGTCCTCAACTAAAGAGATTTTAAACATTTATTATGAATAAATCTGAAGGAAAAGCGGCTCAAGAGACTAGTGTTTTGATTGGCTGTTCAGAAAATGTGTACGTAGAAGTACAAACATGTATGTCGAAGTACAAATTGTACTTTGTCATACTAATATATACTTCGAATTGTATTTTATATTCATGTCGACGTACAATTATTGTACTTCGACGTACATTTTTCTTTTTAACGTGTAGGTCTTCTTGACTTTCAACCCAAATGGTACGCCATAGTATGTCTTTAGGGTTATCTAAAGAATGCTCCCACTTAAAGGATCAATACAGAGACCTAGAGTGAAGCAGCCAGTTAGCAGACACCCCATCCACCACAGACACCGAACCAGCTATAAATTCCTGTGGCTAGAAAACAAAAAAATATATAAGATGCTAGATCTTCAAGCTTGGAAATGTAACTCGTAAACGTTTTAAGATTGATTTTTTGGATGATAGCATTAAAATTATTGCAACAATTATGCATATTTTGAACACAATCATGTCCATATATTTATTAATAATACATGGTTATCAAAAAAACTTAAAAAGCTTTTGCCCGTTATCCTAATTAGGTAGCACCTATAATCATATTAATATAACTGAAGCAACTGGTCTGTAATCCTTAATCTATAATTATCAGTCCAATGAAACATCATCATTTGAGTAAAATAAAGTGGATCAGTACAAATATTATCAGAATATGAGATTTTTTTGTATATATTTGTATATTAAATATTGTGTTAATGTTAAATTGTGTTGATTAATATAAATATAAGCAGGACAGGGGAGGTAATACTACACTACTATATCTTTCTTATATACAGGGAAAGAAGTGCAATACGTTTAAATTTCATGTTTAATAAATAGAGGATATTTGTTCATGTCAGTGTGAGATCATTGGTTATTTTTTTCATTGTCCCTTGACATATTGCTTTTATAATGTAGCGCCCAGCTCTAAAGGGCCTATAATTGTTATTTCATATCGTCAATATAAATGAAAAAACAAGTCTGTTTGACGCTTTACTTTTTATTTCTCTGCCATTTAATGGCTTGTTATATAGCGTCAAAATTCAACTGTTACAGTTCTTGGCATAAAATGTTAACAAATAAACAATGTGTCGTAACGATTTGAGTGTCCACGTCGTCTTTTAAAAAGGTTACAGTCCACTAATAAATTAAGTGCAATGACACATGCTATTTAAATATAAAATACTAGCAAAAGCGTACAAAATTTAAAACAATTACAATTTACAATTAAATAAAATATGTTTCTTATTCTAATTCAGATATTTATCAATAAAACATACTTTAACAATGTTCGTTTCCGTTACTTTAATATTTCGCTTAAGATGTTATGCGACAAGTGTTTAAAGTTATGAAAATTTTAAGTGTCCTGAATAGTGAAAACCGCTCCTTTTATACCCATGGATGGGCAAAAACCCCAAACTTGACTAAAAACCAAATAAAAACCAAAAATGCCCAAATAATGACCAACAAAAAGAACGCTCAGTCCCAAAAATAACCCATTTATGGAACGCGCTCCTCCATGGATACCAGAAGGAAACGGGCAGGAACAGTCGCCATATTGGAAATTGATAACAAACTATCAAAATTACTTAAACAATCAATATTTGACAGTAAAAACCTACCGAATTCATAATAGAGAATGATCTTTTCATGTTTTCCCGCAAGTTACAATAGACCAGACGATGCAAATAAGGGTAGAATTTAACCTACGTCCCAGCATTCAAGACAAAATAGTGGAAACATGTTCGCCAAATAAAACTTACGGACAATAACATTGGATTTAAAGGGTAAAATACAGTGCTTCACAATAAACACTGAGCAGTTATCTGTATAATTATATGATTATAGGTGCTACCTAATTTACGGGCAAAAGCTTTTAAAGATTTTTTTTGATAACCATGTATTTTAATAAATATATGGACATGATTGTGTTCAGAATATTATAATTGTTGTGCAATAATTAAGTAATGCATCCCAAAAAAATCAATCTTAAAACGAGTTACATGTTCCAAGCTTAAAGATCTAGCATCTTATATTTTTTTGTTTTCTAGCCACAGGAATTTATAGCTGGTTCGGTGTTGTGTGGTATAGTGGATGGGGGTGTCTGCTAACTGGCTTAGTCACTGGGAGGTCTCTGTATTGAACCCTTAAGTGGGAGCATTCTTTAGATAACCCTAAAGACATACTATGGCGTACCATTTGGGTTGAAAGTCAAGAAGACCTACAAGTTAAAAAGAGAAATGTACGTCGAAGTACAATAATTGTGTACAAACATAAATATAAAAATACACTTAAAGTATATATTTGTATGTCAAAGTACAATTTGTACTTCGACATACATGTTTTTACTTATACTTACACATTTTCTGAACAGCCAATCAAAACACTAGTCTCTTGAGCCGCTTTTCCTTCAGATTTATTCATAATAAATGTTTAAAATCTCTTTTATAATTGAGGACAACATGAATAAAAATATCGGAATGGCAAAAAAACAACAAATAGAAGTTTAAGTATTTAATGCATTGAAATAGATTATATACAAATTTGAAGAAGATTCAATTGTTACCTTTTTAAAATTAAAATTATTCAGCATATTGTGAGTATTTATTGATCATGTGGGGCGGAGTATCACGACCGTCCAGCGCATTACTGTGTAGGAAATTCCCAACGGTAACCAAACAGTTACAAAGCATTAATGGGATAAATAATGTATTATAAACTCCCCGTTGGTCGTATTTTGTGATAACCATAACTAATCGCATAAGTCAGAGGTTAATTCCGCCACGCCCAGTCAATAAATACGCACAATATCTATGAGTTAGCGGTCGATAGTCGCATAATTTGGTATAAATTATAATAATAATAATGTTTAATAAATACGCACAACTTTGCCTAAGCGGTCGATAGTCGCATAATTCAGTATATATAATAATAATAATATAATAATGTTCAATGTCAAATATCTCTAAAAGCAACAGACGTAAGGTGTCTTCTGATTGGCTAACACTCAAGGGTAGGTGAAAATTGTACGTCGAAGTATATTTCTCGTTCTACCTAGTAGGTCTTGTAGACTTTCGACGTCATGGTACGTCATATAGACACTTACAGTACAGGCAACGTGTACTTTGACAAAAACGCGTGTCTGCGGTGTTCAATTTTCCCGATGGGTGACATTTCGCGGGGGGGGCGGACACGCTACTGACCGCGGTGTTCGGCGAACACCCAAAATCACCGCGATTGCACGCTATCATTAACTGGAACACCCGTGATCACCGCAATGCCGCGCGGCCATTGATACATGTAATACCTGTCTGCGATGGTCATTCAAGAGTTTTAAATTTACATGTACAATGTACAAATGAACATAATAAACTACATGTATGTGCAAATGTATGCGTTCTTAAAGTGATATTATGGGCAACTAACAGTATTTGCAATATACAATGTAGGTGTGTATCGTAACCGTTGTTTTTTTTTTTGTGTTTTTCGCTCGATATACACTTGTATTTGTTAATGCAGCATCAACATAATTAAACAATATCCGAAAAGAAAAATAATCCATTTGAATATCAACCGTACTTCGTTTTGACAACTTACGACAGAAATGAATCGATGTACGATGCGAGTCTAAATGTAGTTTTCATGCAGATTCTTTCATACCACACAATGACACAATTTGGTTTTACGGATCATTTCAGGTTAGAGGGATGGGTGAGTCATGTAACATATCGAAAATAATATAAATTTTTTATAAACAACAACAGAGGTGAGTTAGATAATTTCAGATACCACATTCATTATAACTTATTGTTTTCACCCGTTTCTTTTCAGCTCAATTCAACAGTAACAAAATGCCCATCACTTTAAATTATCTACAATTCGTCTTGCTTCCAGTGGTTAATAAAAAAATATAATATTCGATATTTTTCATGACAGTTCAGTCCTCTAAGCCGAAATCCGATCTCTTTTGTGTCTTTGTGTCGTATGAATGAATCTGCACTAAAATGAAATTAGGTTTACATCGTACCCCTAATCATAACGAAAGTACAATTGATATTCAAATGATTTTTTTATTTTTCCGGGATATCGTTTTAGAATGTTGATGATGCATTCATAGATATAAGTTTATGTAAAGTGACAACACCAAAAAATAACCGACGGTTGCGATAGACACCTATAAACATTGCATATATTGTTAGATGCGCATAATATTACGTTAAATACTTAAAATATCCTTCGACCAGCATGTACATAAAAATAGACTATATTACTTGTATTCATTATCGCTTAAAGCGGGTATATACGATTTTTTATATGTGTTTATTGTAATACATTGATAAAATATGTTACAATAACACAAAATAGGCAAGAAAAATTACACATTAAAGCCGAATTTCATAAAATGCAGCAAAGACAAATTAGCGCCCCGAGTCGATTGTGACGTACATATTTTCCTACAATAACCGAAGCATTCGTCTTTGCATTAGGATCGGAGTTAGTGTTCGTGTGTCGTATGAATAGATATCGTTGCAGGAATTCAAATAAACCGTTAAACTAAGTTTAGATTCACATCGTACATGTATGGTTTACATGCTAGCGAATTCGGCTGCACAGCCGTTTTAAATTTCAGAATTAAATATCTGGCTTATTTCGCATTTTTCGACACGTTCTTCTTAACTTTTATTTTAATTTATATTTAAATATATATATAATAAGTTTATTACACATTTTATATAAATTCATAAATATTTGACAACAACGTATATACCCGCTTTAAATGAAAGGGATCAATAATTTACGTTTATATTAATTATTTTTTTTTTGCGAACACGATGAACACCGCGGTAGATATAATGGGTCCGCGGTGATTCGCGGTGTCCACCTTATTGAAAACGGCCCCCGCGAATATTTGATCTGAACACCCATCGCGGGGGTCGTTTGGTAAGCGAACACCGTAAAATGAACACCGCGACGAGTGGCGTTTGTCAAAGTACACGTTGCCTGTACTGTAGTACTGGTCCTACCCAGGAAACAGTTTGTTTCATCAAATGTCTCAATTCAACTTGACAGCTTGCTAAAGCAGTTGCATTTAGCATACAGTACACTGATTTAACATAATCAAAATCATGTGATGTGTCAAATCAATTTGATTGACAAATTTGACAGGATTTTTTTAATCCAATAAGTTTTAGACTGTCAAAAACACACACTACGTATTGAAAGCCATACCTGGAGCTTTCTTCTGTATATCACTGACTTCATCAGAATATTGATTTCTTCTGTTGGGAAACGTTAACACCACTAATTGTCTTCTTATTTATTATCAATGTATAGTTATGTGTAACAGCATAACAACATACTTGTTTCGCAATTAAAAAATTTAATGTATAAAGGTATCTTGCAGGTTTCTAATTTTCTTTTGCAAACTATTGTTGAATAGTTTAAATTTTGTCGCCACTAAAAACTAGCCATTTTGTAGCAATTCTAAAATCACAGTCTAAACTGCATACACTTAGCTCTATAGTTACATTTTGAATGCAAATATTAGAATGCATCATGTTATGTCATCCATATTTTTTTATTTAAACATTCAAATAACACATAACACAGTACATAAGTAAAAAGGTATGTGGTATTGTGTGGAGATACAAAACACTTCACATCATTTATTTGCACATAAAATAATAGTTACAAAATAAGTAACACTAAAACACTGTCATCAACCTACATTTCAAGAATATTACGTATATGAAATTGCAAAGTGGTGTTATTGTATTACCTTTTACAAAATTAACATTGCTGGTTTTGTATTAGCCATAAAACATTTATCATGGATTGACAAGTAACAACCAATTTATTAATTACACAATAGAATGGAAATCATATTAATTGCATTATGCATTTACTAAACAAGGTATTTGCTACTGTTTAGAATAACACTATCTTACTAAAAATGATCACAGGTACTTAGTGCTTTTACATACTTGTGGTAAGTTTTGTATTACTAGTTTGACAACTATTGGCAGACACTTGTCGATATACAGACAAAATTTGCATGGGAACTTTCATATTTTTTCAGCATAATTGCCTTCAAATTGTTAATTTAACAACCCTTTGACATTGTTTTCACATCTGATGATCTTATTATACCATAGCTGATTTTTGTGTATAGATAGACAAATATACACTTTTCAAAGTTCTATAAAAGTTCACACATGTTCCATCCAAGTAAACAAACAGAACCAATAAAGATCACCACAGATAATAACTGTTTGTATAGCTTGGAATTTTGATAGTTCAGGAATCCCTCCTTTGTTGATTTCTGTTAACCAAAACTATCAGTTTTGTGGATAGAATGGCTTGTATGA
The DNA here is from genome assembly GCF_020536995.1 of Dreissena polymorpha. Taxonomy (NCBI): domain Eukaryota; kingdom Metazoa; phylum Mollusca; class Bivalvia; order Myida; family Dreissenidae; genus Dreissena; species Dreissena polymorpha. The sequence continues at coordinate 64,762,976 of NC_068365.1, read as the reverse complement.
TGCCCAGCTCTTGCCTTGGCAGAACAGCTTCTAAAAAAACGGAAAACCCAACAAATATCTTAAAATTTGATCAATAACGCAGACAATTTATAAATGTCTTGCTTTTGTTGATTTCGAATCTTGCAGATTTTTTTACGTAAGCTTGTGGTACGAAAATCCAACGTATCGGATTTTGTGGTTTGAGGCTTAACTAATTATAGTGATATGTAACCTTTCGGATATCGGTAAAGTGCGAGCAGACGAGGTGTAAATACATTAAAAATTAAAGCTATAAGACTAAAAAGTTAGATCGGAATATCTTTAAATTTTGAAAAAAAATGTGTTTCTGGTGGATAACAACGACAACTTACCAGAATATTGCTCATGATTACACGTAAAACTTCTTTCTGAGAGCGAATGGAAAATGCGTCACAAATTCTGACAAATAAACAGTAGGTGTCGTTATTGAAATACCGCGAGAATACTGGAAGAATAGAGATGCCAACTTTAATGTTAAAACAAATCATTTTTTAACAAGCGTTTTTGATTTGTCAGGATGATAATAACAATAAGATATCGAAAAGATCAAAGCAAATAAATTTGACAGAAATCTGAGATTCGGCAATATATTAAAGACGGGTTATGTTCACCTAAATTGTGTTTGGTAAAACTGTCACTATATGTTGTGAACCAGTCTTCTGCTTATACCCACTGAAGAAGAGCATTCAGGGGAGATAATTGAGTAATGACTCAATTCTGGAACGGTTGCGAAGAAAAAATAATAATGCGAGAATATTTAGTGCCATTCGCTACACAATTATGATGTCATTGATATAACTTTTCCTGAGGTATGTATTTACATGTGATTTAGCATATGTCAAAGTGTTTTGATTTGTTCAAGGCCATAAAATAGCATCGCGAAAATATATGTCGCGTGGCAAATTTTTTTGAGACGTATCCATATGTGGTATTTTTATGTAATTTTATGTCTAAATTCCCATATGTATGAACGGTCAACGCCCGCTTTGCGGGCTTTTGCCCGTATTAGTTTTATGGAAAACTTGAGCGAATAGCGTCGTATATTTAAAACACACGAAAAATCTTTATCAAACAACAAGTGTAAAATATGAAACGACAAATCATTGGAAAAGTTTAACACAATTCACTCTACATTTTGCCTAAATGATTGATTATACAATATGCTCATGAGGAAAAAAATGTATTTGTGAGTTGTTACTATCAACAAAACAATGGAGCTGTGGACACTCAGATGAATTGGACAACGTTTAGCTCAGGTAATAAAGCAAACAGGTAAGTACAATAAAACAATGAATGTTACATGTATATGATGAACAAATCGATAACTGTTTAACAACAACATGTGCGGGCACATAATATTTTGCATACCGGGTACTTGTTTACCAACATCACCCCAACCTATATTCCCCCCCAACCTCACCCCCCATTTTTTTTTAACATCATCTAATAAATTACCACACCCCACATTATACCCCCTCTCACCCCCCACCCCCCCTACCCCCCATCCCCCCAAATTTTATTATTTTTTTGTAAACATCTAATAAATTACCACAACCCACATTATACCCCCCTCTCACTCCACTCCCCCCCTACACCAACCCAACCCCTCTATTTTTTTTAAAACATCTAATAAATTTCGACTGCCCACATTTTACCCCCTCTCACTCCCCCCCTACCCCCCCCTACCCCCCACCCCCCATTTTTTTTAAACATCTATAAATTACCCCACCCCACATTATACCCCCCTCTCACCACCCCACCCCCCTACTCCCTCCCCCCCCCCCCAAAAAAAAAAAAATTAATATTTTTTTTTGTAAACTTCTAATAAATTACCACACCTCACATTATACCCCCTCTCACTCCCCCCTAACCCCCACCCCCCAAAACAGTGACAAAAAATGTATTCACACAATGGCTGCCACTACAACTGACAGCCCATATGGGGGGCATGCAGGTTTTACAAACAGCCCTTGTGCCAGTTTATTATTATAGATATAATTAACCTTTAATAAAACATTGAAATATCAAGGGTTATGATACAAACACTCTTTCCGCACCCTCCCCCCTAAAAATGTCAGGTACCAATGTTGGTACGTTGATTTTAATAAGATGTTTTTCACACTTAATTTGAGAATCTGATAGTGTGTTTGATGGCTGAACAGGTTTTAACGCATTAATAATTTGTATTCACAGAGTTTTGTTTATCTTTTTGGGAAATAATTAATAAGCTAGTTATTTTTCTGTTTTGAATACACAGTTGATGTACAGAGGACACTTTGGCAAGCAAGAGACTCAAGCATTTTAGTAGGCGAGAGCAATAGAGCTTGAGCCAGGCTCTGGACATTCACGGACCTCCCTGCAGTCCAGGCGAAGTTACTGTTGTTGGAACAGTTATATAGTGACCAGCAGAAATGTTACTCAAGCCAAACACTTGACACTATACTGGCCCCTCCTGTTTAGGTGGAAGTGATAGTGTTTGGGAAAGTTATTTAGTGAGCAGCAGAAAACTCGAGTCAGACACTGGACATGTACTGACATCCAAACTGTCTAGGTGGAAGTGATTGTGGTTGGAATAGTTGTCTAGTAAGCTACAGAAATATTATTCTAGCTAGACACTGGACATGTCCTAACCTCCCTCCTGTTGAGGTGAAAGTGATTGTAGATGAAACAGTCGTAAATTGAGCAGTGAGACTGTAACTCAAGCCAAACACTTGACCCTGTGCTGACCAACCTATACTGTTTAAGTGGAAGTGACTATGCCTGGAAAAGTTGTCAAGTTGGAAAAGTTGTCAAGAATTACAAGCCGCAAAGTCGGGTCAGGTAAGATTACATATATATCAATAACCGTCACAGCCTCAGTGGCATGCAGCCCAATCACATACATGTAATGCACGCTCAACTGAAAGTAAAGTTCTTAGATATATGCTACATGTATTGTGATCTGTCATTGTCTGCTGTCAAATGTGTTGCCTGTCATTTCAAGTACCATTTTTTGTAAAAGTTTGGTAGAATTTTTAATTTTGAGTGGTCTCCCTTGGACTTGTGTTGCTAATATATATCACTACCATTTCCAATGGTAAAATGTTGTAACAAATAACTGAATAATTTGAATATGCCATGATGATAAATCGATATCCCGATCAGACTAGAATATTAAATATACCAATAGTATGGTATACAAACTAGTAACATAGGCTTCAACTCGAATTGCTCATGTGTAATACTAGTATGCCAGGCTTTTTCAGCCCTATGCCACGGGTCTGAAATTTGGCCCCATTCCCAATGCAAATCTGGTTTTTTTTTTCCCAATTGAAATAAAAAATTCCCAATTCAAAAAAAAAAATTTTTTATTTTTTTACCCTTAAAATATATAAGTTGACCTGATCGGTGTAGAAAATAGAAAGTATTGCATAATTAAATTATCTGTTGCATTGAATTTGTTTTAAAAACTGTAAAATATGTTAATGATTATTTAAGACTATCTTATTTTCCTCAAAATCCGGCGCTTCGCGCGAATTTTTTCACGTCAAAAAAGGCGAAGCCTTTCCCCAAATTCAGATTAAAAAACCTGCACTTATCACACATGTTCATAATATTTTGTAAAATTTTAATAATAAGTTATCCAAATAGTCGTTATTTACCAGTTAACGGCTTCTTTGAGATATAAGAAACACTATTTACATGCGATCATTTTTCCCAATTGAGCCAATTTTGCGATTATTTTTTTTCCCAAATGGGGGTTTCACGACGCGAAAGTCCCAAAATTCCAGTGTGGCATTTTCCAAAAATGTAGCGTAAAAAGCCTGTATGCTTACTTTGTTGTAAAACAACTAAATCAAGTAAATGTGTCCGCAGCGTAAAACAACTAAATCACATGAATATTTTTGCTGCATAATACAACTGAATTATTAGTTTTTACAGTAATGTATGCATTTGATGTTGCGTTCATTAGCTGTTCTCATTGATATCAGAGTTTTTCAAATTGCAGCGTTTTTCTTCCTCTGATACATGTATATTGCTAAAGTGCTAGAAGGTAAACTAAATTGCAGTGCATAGAACTAATTTGTGTAAGTTAACACATGTCATTTACCCACAATGTATTTGCTTACATTTCTATTTGGTTGATCTTTTTTAACAACAAAAAATACATCTGGAGCAGTTAGGCAAAACTTCCGTGTCATACAAATATTAACAATCAATACGAAACATCCTTAAGATTATTGCAATTTAAACAACATGTTATGTTGCAGATAACATTTATGTTGCCTTTCTATTTTAAGTTTTGCTTGTCAGCATGATAGTGGCAGTCCAACTAGTGTTTTCTGGTCAAATTAGCAATCTTTGTATGAATCCGGAGCAATATATATTTATAGGACAATTTGTAAGTGACAATCTGATATGACTGTAAAGTTCAGGATCCTCAATCCATTTTAGGGGAAGCGGGTCGTTACCCATAGCAGGGGGAATTTTCACGGCGTTTCCCTTTTTGGGGGATTTTTACTTACTCTCTAATTATTACATGTTTGCACTATATTCATTGCTTTTTTTCATAATTTAGTATGTTTGGCAAGATCAATTAAAATAAAAATGAATATATAATAATCATGAGACACATCTATCTATAAAAAAAATAAAAATTTTTTTTTAGCCTGTTAGGGGGAATTTTTCCCCAAAAAAGGGGAGAAAATGTATACTTTTCAGGGGGGGAGAGTGAATGCGATGGAATTTCGGCTGCAGATTTGACAGATTGAGGGCCCTGTAAAGTGAATTGACCCATCTTCCATCTTTACTTCACAATAAACAATTTTATCAGATCAATTACAGTACAGCCAAAGTGGCACAAACATAATTCGCGGCTACGCCACGGCCAGATTATAAGTCCGCGGCGGCCGAATAGTGTGTTCACGCGGCGTATCGCCGTGGCACTCAGCATCGATCCGCGCAACGACGCCGAGTCTGTATTAACCCTCGCGTACTTTTGCGGAGTAAATCCGCCGCATACGTACGCGGCGGATCGAGTTAAAAGATATCCACTTACATGTACATATATGTATGTGTAGCGTAGAATTAATTACGCGCAACTGTTTATGTTTTGTCGATTATCATTATTATATTGGTAATCCGAAACACACTTCAGAATTTTAATGCTAACGCGTCCTTTGGCAAATTCTAGCGTCAAATAAACAGTGCTAAAATATCCTTTGTTTCATAAAAAGCGCGCGAAAATTATGCAGACATGTAGAACGTCGTTTGGAAAGTTTGGGTGTATTTTGTGTTGTATAAATACATGCGTAAATCGCGTGTTCAGTGGAGAAAAAAAAACGCCCCGATTAGACGTTATTTCATCATCTCTATAAATAGTAACAAATGCCCAAATGTATTTGATACTTAAGGAAATATCGAGAATGTTTGTGTATCGTCAATATTTACCAGCATTTGCTTTAAAACTGGAATATACGGGATTATCGGGTAATTAGTAGCGATATTACTGTATAATATGAACAAAATAAAACGTGTTTATATACGCATATTCAAACAATAGTTGTAATAAGCTGATAATTAACAAAACTACAAATACGTTGTCACCGTCTTGATTATTGATGTGGCTTCAAACTGCTAATTTTCTCAGCTAAGATATAATAGCGGAATCAACATGCAATTAATTTATAAATCCACCATATGCTGGAGCCTGACCACTTGTATGTGCGAAAACATAATTACGTGACCTTGTTTATGTGTGAAATACATACGCGGGAAACAAACTTAATAATTGGCCAGACACATTACATGTAACTATGCTTACATGTATATGCTAATACAATCCGCGCACAATAAATTTATTATGATTTTAATTATTATTATAATTGTTCTTTCAAAATTTGTTAACTACATGTAACTAATAATTAAAAAAAAATATTTCATGATCGCATCGACTCAGCATCATGTCGCGGACCGCGGCATGCCTCGGCGGACAGATGCGAAGTTTCGCGGCGAAATGCGACTTGCCGCCGCATACTGACGCGGCTTCAACGACTGACGCGGCATCGACTCGTTTCGCCTTGCCGCCGCGGATCGCGAAATACGTTTGTTCCGCTTTGGCTGTACTGTAAGCATATATATCTGAAATATAAAATGCAACCACTTATGTCATATCAACATAGCGAGTTTAAAGATTGGAAACAAATGCTCAACACTCTGATTTTACAGAAAACCATTTATTCATGCTTTCGGATTGATGACATATTGAAACTTTCAGATTCATAATCAAGGATATTTAAGAATATTTCTACTAAGATGGTATGAATAAATACGTACTATTACCAAATATTTTTTTTTTAGAGTTTGTCCATTTTAATTTAGAGTAGACCGATAATATTAGACACAAATTGGTTTCAGCATGTTTATTACATAAACATACAATGTTCCCCAAAGTACATACATGTAACACAAAGGGATATGTCATATGGTTTACAACACATGTCAATTGTATAAGGATACATTTTGTCAGGTCAGGTATACATGGCCTTCAAATTGCCAAGTCTAAAAGTTGTATGACCCTAATTGTAATAAGTTTCTAAGTATGGAAATTTTGCTGATCGATGTTGTATTTAAATACAGATGAGAAGGGTTATTGTGTATTATGTTTGAATGAGCTTACAAACACATTATAGAATATTATTAAATTATTTTGATTATTGATACAAAAATAATATAATCAATGTCTTCGTGTTTATTGTCCTCATGTGCAAGATGATGATGTTAATACTGATGGTGGTGGTGGTGGTGGTGGTGGTGGTGGTGGTGGTGGTGGTGGTGGTGGTGGTGGTGGCGGCTGCGGCGGCGGCGGTGGTGGTGGTTTGTCCCAACTTATTGAACCCTCTCCCACTTAGAAGCAAAGAAAAAAATTATATGTGCAAAACAGCAGAAAACCAGACCAGCCTGTGAGATAATATATAGTCACTTAAACTATCACACAAAATTCAAATGCAAAATAATATCATTTATGGTTTCAATATGCTCAATACAAACACAGACAGCATAATGCAAAAAAGGAGAGAACAAAATGAACTCAATAATTACATGTATACAACAATTTCACAATTAATAACAATTTAAATAACTTGATAATAACTGATTATAGTAATGTACAGGTATTTTTATACATCTAAAGCCAAATGCCATACTATGAGTCTGACTGATACAACCGTTTAACCATTGATGACATTGCTTAAAATTCCTTTTTATCCATTACCACATTTGTGAATTTAAGGTTTGAAATTGGTGGGTAAATAATAATAATTGTTTGCACATGAACCGCCTAAACTGAGGCAATAACAATTCTGGGTTTACTACTGACTAATTGATATCTTCTCATTGAACTCATGCAGTATGTGGCTTGGAAAATGGATTCCCATGTTGTTGAAAATCCATTTATATTTTATGTCCTGTGTTTTGGAAAGCAGATCCGTGTAGGAATGCAGCTGCTTAACTTCTTCTGTAGAATATTTCTTCATTATCATTATGCCCTTTTTAGCTCATATTTTAAAAAATGAGCTATTGTCATCACCTGAGCGTCGGCCTCTGGTCAAGTTTTGTGTTTAGGTTAAGTTTTGTGTTTAGGTCCACTTTTCTCATAAAGTATCAAAGCTATTGCATTCAAACATGGCACACTTACTAACTATCATGGGGGACTGGGCATGCAAAGTTAGATAACTCTTGCTCGCATTTTGAAAGAATTATGTGTCCTTTTTATACTTAAAAAATTGAGAATTTGGTTAAGTTTTGTGTTTAGGTCCACTTTATTCCTAAAGTATCAAAGCTATTGCTTTCATACTTGCAACACTTACTATCATAAGGGGACTGTGCAGGCAGTGTTATGTAACTATGACTGGCATTTTTACAGAATTATGGTCCCTTTCATACTTAAAAAATTGAACATTTGGTTAAATTTTGTTTTAAGGTCAACTTTATTCTTAAAGTTTCAAAGCTTTTGCTTTCATACTTGCATCAATTACTAAATATCATAAGGGCACTGTACGGGACAAGTTGCATAACTCTGGTAGGTATTTTGATGCAATTATGGCCCTTTTTTTACTTAGTAACTTTGAATATTTTCTTAAATTTTGTGTTAAGATCCATTTTACTTCTGAAGTATTAAGGCTATTACTTTCAAACTTTAAATAATGTCTAACTATCATGAGGGTACTGTACCTGGAAAGTTGAATTTGACCTTGAGGTTTGAATGACATTGTCTCTTAATATAAAATTCTTAAATTTTACTAAAATTGCCATAACTTCTTTATTTATGATCAGATTTGATTCATACTTTGATCAAACAACACTTACCTGATGTGTTACAAGATGTGTTTGAGAAACACAATGTTCCCCTATATGACGTTTGACCGTGAAGGATGACCTTGACCCTTCACCACTCAAAATGTGCAGCTCCTTGAGATACACACGCATTTCAAATATAAAATTGCTAGCTTCAATATTGCAGAAGTGACATTACATGAGCAATTTTGACCCATATATTTGACCTTGAAGGATGACCTTGACCTTTTACCACTCAAAATGTGCAGCTCCATGAGATACACATGCATGCCAAATATCAAGTTGCTATCTTCAATATTGCAAAAGTATTCATAAAATAAGCAATTTGGGCCACATATATTTGACCTCTGATCTTAAAGGATGACCTTGACCTTGACCTTTCACCACTCAAAATGTGCAGCTCCATGAGATACACATGCATGCCAAATATCAAGTTGCTATCTTCAATATTGCAAAAGTATTCATAAAATTAGCGATTTGGGCCACATATATTTGACCTCTGATCTTAAAGAATGACCTTGACCTTTCACCACTCAAAATGTGCAGCTCCATGAGATACACATGCATGCCAAATAAGAAGTTGCTATCTTCAATATTGCAAAAGTATTCATAAAATGAGCGATTTTGGCCACATATATTTGACCTCTGACCTTGAAGGATGACCTTGACCTTTCACCACTCAAAATGTGCAGGTTCATGAATACACATGCATGCCAAATATGAAGTGCTATCTTCAATATAGCAAAAGTTATTGCAAAAATGTTAAAGTTGGCGCAAACCAACCAACAGACAAAACCAACAGACAGGGCAAAAACAATATGTCCCCCACTACTATAGTGGGGGACATAAAAAACACAAATAGGGGCCTACTTATTTTTATTATTTTATTTTTGAATGACTGTCCAACCATCTCACCCAAGAATCCCCCCCCACCCCCCAAAAAATAAAGTATTTTTGTTCTTTTTTGAAAGAAATGACCATACACCCACGCTATACATCCCTCTCCACCCTCACCCCTCCCCCTTTTGATTGAAGTATTGAGATAGGTCCCTTCACCTTTAAAAATAAAAATAGATGAACAGTCTGCTCCCGCTAGACGGTGCTCTTGTTCACATTTGAACTCTTCAACATTGTACAAGGGGGACTGAATTTCTCATGTCTGATTTTGATACTTTTTTAATGATTATGTTACTGGTGAACAAATGCCTTTCTATTTATGGAGAAATGTTTTGTTTTTTTATAAATATCCATGCAGTGTATTATCTGAAAACAGACATAATTTCATATTTATACATGTACAAATGTTAGTCTATACATTAATGATTAAGACATGTTTTCATTATTGATATATTTTGCAGGCAAAAATATAATACCAACCCTTGTCGTTAGAGTTTTTAAATGGCAAGTTGACAGTATACCACTTGACTATTGCCTCATTTTGAAACAAGGCCATATACTTTGATTCTATGTTAATCATCTAAGGTATGCCCAAGCTTTGTTTTGATCAAGCAGAAAATTGAGATTTGAAGTGCATGAAAAATAACTACAGTGACCCATATGACAACGATACCTACGTTATTTCAGAAAAAACTTGTACACGTATTATTCATGTTTGGTGATCAGGTGTTATCCACATAGGCGGATCCAGGGGGGGGGGGGGGAGGAGTGCGGGCGCTGAGTATGCCCCCCCCCCCTAAAATCACCAAAGTAAATTTATTTGATGTTTCATACTGAACTAGATCTATATCACCTATTTAAACTCATTTTTAGCTCATCTATTTTTTGAAAAAAAATTAAGAGCTATTGTCATCACCTTGGCGTTGGCGTATGCGTTGGCGTCCGGTTAAGTTTTGCGTTTAGGTCCACTTTTCTCAGAAAGTATCAATGCTATTGCATTTAAACTTGGTACACTTACTTACTATCATGAGGGGACTGGGCAGGCAAAGTTAGATAACTCTGGCGTGCATTTTGACAGAATTATGTGCCCTTTTTATACTTAGAAAATTGATAATTTTGGTTAAGTTTTGTGTTTAGGTCCATTTTATTCCTTAAGTATCAAAGCTATTGCTTTCATACTTGCAACACTTATTAACTATCATAAGGGGACTGTGCAGGCAAAGTTATGTAACTCTGACTGGCAGTTGGACGGAATTATGGGCCCTTTATACTTAGAAAATTGAAAATTTTGTTAAGTTTTGTGTTTTGGTCCACTTTACCCCTAAACTATCATAGATATTGCTTTCATACCTGGAACACTCGCATACTATCATAAGGGTACAGTAAAAGGACAAGATGCATAACTCTGGTTGTAATTTTTACGGAATTATGGCCCTTTTTTGACTTTGTAACTTTGAATATATGGTTAAATTTTGTGTTTCGATCCACTTTACTTCTAAAGTATCAAGGCTATTGCTTTCAAACTTCAAATACTTTCATGCTATCATGAGGTTACTGTACCTGGCAAGTTGAATTTTACCTTGTTCTTTGAATGACCTTGACTCTTAAGGTCAAATTATTAAATTTTGCTAAAAATGCCATAACTTCTTTATTTATGATTAGATTTGATTGAAACTTTGACAAAACTACTCTTACCTGACATACCACAATAGACTCCACCCAAACCATCCCCCATGCTCTCCCCCCCGAATTCCCCCCCCCCCTAATTTTTTTTTTTTAAGATTATCTCACAAATGACCACCACACCCTCACACTATACTATACCCCCACACCCCACCCCCCCCACCCCCTGAATCTCCCCTCCCTAATTTTTTTTTTTTTTTTTTTTTTTTATTAAGATCATCTCACAAATGACCACCACACCCTCACACTATACTATACTATACCCCCCGAATCCCCCCCTAATTTTTATGTCCCCCACTATAGTAGTGGGGGACATATTGTTTTTGCCCTGTCTGTTGGTCTGTTGGTTGGTTGGTCTGTTGGTTGGTTGGTTGGTTTGCGCCAACTTTAACATTTGCAATAACTTTTGCAATATTGAAGATAGGAACTTGATATTTGGCATGCATATGTATCTCATGGAGCTGCACATTTTGAGTGGTGAAAGGTCAAGGTCAAGGTCATCCTTCAAGGTCAAAGGTCAAATATATGGGTCAAAATCACTCATTTAATGTACACTTTTGCAGTATTTCAATATTCAAGATAGCAACTTGATATTTGGCATGCATGTGTATCTCATGGAGCTGCACAATTTGAGTGGTGAAAGGTCAAGGTCAAGGTCATCCTTCAAGGTCAGATGTCAAATATATGTGGCCAAAATCGCTCATTTCATGAGTACTTTTGCAATATTGAAGATAGCAACTTGATATTTGGCATGCATGTGTATCTCATGAAGCTGCACATTTTGAGTGGTGAATGGTCAAGGTCAAGGTCATCCTTCAAGGTCAGAGGTCAAATATATGTGGCCCAAATCGCTAATTTTATGAATACTTTTGCAATATTGAAGATAGCAACTTGATATTTGGTATGCATGTGTATCTCATGGAGCTGCACATTTTGAGTGGTGAAAGGTCAAGGTCAAGGTCATCCTTCAAGGTCAAATATATGGGTCAAAATTGCTCATGTAATGTCACTTCTGCAATATTGAAGCTAGCAATTTTATATTTGAAATGCATGTGTATCTCATGGAGCTGCACATTTTGAGTGGTGAAGGGTCAAGGTCAAGGTCATCCTACAAGGTCAAACATCATATAGGGGGACATTGTGTTTCACAAACACATTTTTTTTTTTTTTTTAAGATCATCTCACAAATGACCACCACACCCTCACACTATACTATAACCCCCCCCACTCCACCAACCCCCATTTTTTTTTTGAAACAGTTAAAAATAAAAAACACAAATATTTATTTTTATTATTTTATGTTTGAAATACCGTCCAACCATCGCACCCAAGAATACCTCCCTTCCCCCCCCCCCCGCCCCCGAATTCCCCCCCTATTTTTTTTTTTTTTTTTTTATAAGATCACCTCACAAATGACCACCACACCCTCACACTATACTATACCTCCCCCCACCCCACAGCTTCAAATTTTTTAATATTTTTTTTAGATCATCTCACAAATGACCACCACACCCTCACACTATACCTCCCCCCCCCACCCCCCCCCCCAATTTTTTTTTTTTAAATTGTTAAAAAACACAAATATTTATTTTTATTATTTAATGTTTGAAATACCGTCCAACCATCGCACCCAAGAATTGGCATTATGAGAAGGTACTTTGATGAAAGTACATAAGGCGTGACATGCTCAAGAAGTGATTGTCAAAGCCTTAAAATCAATAAAATCATGAAGCTTCGCCCCCTGGACCCCTAAGCAGGGCTTTGCCTTGAACCCACCAGGGGCCCCTAAGCGCCCCCTGGACTCCCAGCAAATCTTTCAATATCCCAACCCCCTAAACAGAAATCCTGGATCCGCCCCTGATCCAGATCCCCTCCTTTGGAAAAACTTATTAACACCTTCGGCACATATAAGGCTGACTGATTGAATCAACCAGTGATAGATTCATTAAAATTAATACGAATTTATATGGAAAGTGATTTTGAAAGCTTTGTACCAACAGATAAGTAGGTTTTGTCTCTTATACTACCTTTTTATATTGTATATATTGCCCTTTTAAGATTTATTCAAATATATGTAGGTATATACACGGTAATTGTATATCTTAAATACTCTGAGACACAAAAATGTAGGTTTGTTAACATCAAACAACCATATCCATATTATCATTATGCATAAAGACTGATAAAAGATATTATGGTATGAGATGGTTTGCTTTAAACGTGAATGTAATGTAACAGTCGTGCAAGAGATTGTTTAGTAAACTATAACCATCATGATGAACACTTGGAATGATCATCACATGAATTAGACGCTCTCATAAAAATAGTCGGTTCTGAGCCCAACACAGAGGTGAATGTAATGTAACCCGCCATGCAAGAGATTGTAGATACTTTTGAACTCATTACGTTAATTAACTATAAGTACCTGTTTTTTTTTTTCAAATTTATGATAATAAATGTATGCAACTTTTTGAATTGACTTATCATACAATAAATGAATTTCTTTATTTACAAACCGAAAGTCCATGAACCAAATTTTCATAAATGATGGTAAAGTTTATTATTTTACTTTGTGTAGTAAGTGTGTAGTAAAAATGTAACTGTGAAACTGTGATTACTTAACTTGTTAGCCTTATAATGGACTACAGATTCATGAAAAGTTCATTAATAACAAAAATACTTGTATTAACCTTTTTGGTGTCATTTAGATTTCATGAGCTGTTAATTAACTAACACAATGGTTCATAAAAAAATCATGTAATCATTAACTCTTTTTTGCCATGACTTTGACCAGCCTAGGCTGTCAGTGTTACAAATGGCGGTTAACTGAGTTTTTTGATGTTTGTAATTCATCTTTACAGCATTCTTAAGATGTGCTTTATGTCACGAAAATATTTGGGTATCTTGTTTCGCCTCTACAGGTGCAGATTTGTATAATGTGATATTTGATCATGTACATCCTGATCTAAATATGTCTTAAAGGAGCGGATAAATTTGTGAATACAAAAAAGTGTAATTTTATATTAATAATGTAAATTTATACAGTTTAGCTGACAATGATGAAGCACAATGTGCAGTATGAATTGGATTAAGTAAGTGGACAGTTTTTGTTAAGTTTATTTTAATTTCCATAATTGGAATGTATAAAATGACTAGGTTTGACTAGGTAATTTTTTTTTTCCCTGTATTCATCATTTCAGCGATCTTGTACGTATATATGACAAACTAAATTGTCTCACAGCATATCTTGTTCAGGTCTGCAGAAATAATATACTCTGAAGTCAAATGGGTCACATTTTAAGAGCGCAATTTGCCATCAGTCATTTCACTGTGTCATGATCAAAGTCTGTAACTATCTATTTCATGTGTTTTGGATTGAAGTCACATATGCCCGCTTGTTGCAAAACCACCAGTTTTTTTATATCATATCCGTCACTTAAACATGGGTAAACATAGTTGAAACTAGCATATTGACTATATATCATTGCCATTAAAAAATACATTGACTTTCTGATCAACAGGGTCAGAGTGACTAAAATGTTCCTTCAAGTACCAAAAAAACCGGGTTAGGACTTACCATTTCCTGATCTACTTCACCTTACGACTGTCCAACGACAACATGGAACTGACCCTCTGGGTGTTTATGTCTGTTGATGCATAGGAACTCATTATGAAATAATTGCTAATAATAAATGTATGCACAATTATTGCATTCGGTTCTTATTAAGTAAATAAATTTCGTATTACATGTAACTGAAAGTTCATGAACAAAATGTTCATGAACAGTGTAATGGTAATGTTCATGATCTTCTACACAATTAATGACTTTTTGGCCCAAGAACTACATATTTGTAAACAGTTCATTAGTTAGAACAATGCTCTTATGAACCTTTTTTTAATAAAGTCTCTTTGGGGTAAAATAATTTTTAATTAACCTGTTATGAAATTCATGACTAGTTCATAAACTTTCACAATGGTTCAGTTAACTGAGTTTTGGATGTTGGTCAATTATCTATATAGAATTGCAAATATTTGTTGTATGGCATGACGGAAGTCACATATTTTGTTACCCTTCTACAGGTTTTGGTTATAATGAATAATCTGACATTTGATTCAGCACATCCTGCTTCAGCTGTTTCAGTACTAAAATACAGAAAAGTGTAATTTCATATGAATAATGTTACTTTATGCAGTTTTGCAGACAATTGATTAAATATGGTATGCAGTATTAAAATAAAGTAAATGGAATGTGAGGAAAGTTTTTTTTTAATTTCCATAATTGCAATTTATCACATGACAAGGTTCCTAAAATGTATTCTCCCCTTTTTTCTGTATTCATCATTAATCAGCAATCTTCTACATAAATATGACAAAGAACATTGTCCCACAGCATATCTTTTACAGGCACTCGAAAAGTCGAGCGCGCTGTCTTCTGACAGCTCTTGTATACTTTAAGGTAAGTATTTAAACAAGATGCAGTGACATCAGGCCTAGCAACAGGGACAATTAGGCCTGCCAAGCGCAAAAAAATTGTTTGTGCCGAGCATAATTTACTTCTTCTTTATATAAAAGACTCACTTGATATTTTATTGTCCCCTACCGGTGAAACCGGAGGGGACTTATGCTCTGCACTCCGTCTGTCTGTCAGTCTGACTGTCACACTTTTCTGGATCCTGCGATAACTTTAAAAGATCTTGATATTTTTTCATGAAACTTGAAACATGGATAGATGGCAATATGGAGATTTTGCACGCCATTTCATTTTGTGCCTACGTCAAAAATTCTGGTTGCTATGGCAACAAATATATAAAAAAATAAATATTTGTTTTACTCACAATGGTTGAGTTTCACCGGTAGGGGACCATATTGCTTGGCAATCTCTTGTTTATAATAATATTTCATTTTTGATAAATACCCAGATATATTGAATGATTCTAACAGGATCTTGGAATTCCAGTTTAGCACTGTGATTTGTATGCCCCCGGTAGGGTGGCATATAGCATTTGAACTGTCTGTCCATCTGTAAGTCCGTCCGAAAACTTTAATATTGACCACAACTTTTGCAATATTGAAGATAGCAACTTGATATTTGGCATGCCTGTGTATCTCATTGAGCTGCATATTTTGAGTGGTAAAAGGTCAAGGTCAATGTTATCCTTCAAGGTCAAATGTCAAAAAATACAATCCAAGGGAAGTAAAAGATGAAAGAAGGCCTAAAAAAGAAGTCTTGTTTCCGGTTACCCAACCGACCCTTATTTTTAACCGCCGACTCAAAAGTTTTTTCAAGAAATTTAGGCAACTGAGGAAAGCTTCATGCCTGTATATGTATGCATAAGCATACTCTGTATAATTAACCAATTTATGCCTAGCGTCTAGAGAAAAAGGCTTGGACCCAGATGAGACGCTGCTCGATGTCTTAAGATGTTTAAAGGAATTTCTGTAAGACACATTCTAAATATAGAAATAAATGAATATACTAGACATCCCTAATTTTGGAAATAAATTAAACAAATTTAGAAGGATGGGAGAGTCCACTAGCCATAAATTGGTTAAATTTGTAATCTGAAAACCATTGCCAAGTTGTATTTTTCAAGACAGCATGCTCAAATTAGACCCATTTACAAAATGATGTCATTCATCCACCTGGAAAGCATGGGCTTTAATAGTAGTGCATTTTGACAAACTGAGAGAGCTTTACCTGTAAATTATAAGATAGTAGTTTACACTGTATCTAACACGCAAAGATTTTTGAGAAAGGTCAGTATTGACTTGTGACATTTACAGTTGAAATTGTATACGCCTTCATGTGTGAACTGGTTTATTTCGGCAGTTCAAAGAAAATTCAATAGAAAATGGTAACACCTGAAATGACCTGCTATGTTTGGCAAGTGGGGTTATTGTTTATCGCAGTACACAGGTGTTAAAGTGTATGATGTACAATGACAGCAAACAATCTGGTCAAAATAGATTTTGAATCTCCGATTAAACAGGAAAGTTGGGTAAAAAAAGGGTAAAATACTAGCTTGACACAGATTTTATCTCAACTAATTCTCAGATTAAAACATGTTATTTGGGTATTATGCTCATCAGATTTTTGGGAGCAACAGCCTATTCACGATATATTGGACAACACGATTTAACGGAACGTGATATATAGGAGTTGCAGTGTATTCAATGAAGTGTTGAGGTTGGAAAAAAAGCCTACCTACCGAACATAATGTTTTATGTTCTTTAATCCTGTATGATTGTATGGATATCAAATGATGATAATTCATAAAGTAGCTGTACAGTCTACTCTCGTTATCTCGACATAGCATGCCTCGATTTTCTTGATATGTCTTGGTAAGCGCAATGTCCCAACTTTTAATCTTCTTTATCTACATTAATAAACATCAATATCTCGATTTTTGTTATCTCAAATAATTTGATATCTCGATATAAACATTTGTCCCGAGTCTCGATTTTAAATGTATTTACTGTGTTTTATCTCGAAGTGTGAATAACTGTCCAAGTGTCTGCAAAGGTGAGAAATGTTTTCTTTGATACTTCACTGTCGCGCTTTGCTCGGCTGCTCCCTATAACGTATATGGGGACCTTGATAACCATATAACGTACAGTGAAGTAATTAAAGCTTTTGCCGTCTTAAAGAAATGTAAATCACCGGGCTTAGATAAATTGCTTAACGAATATTTTATAGAAGCCTGCGATATTTTGGCGGGCTACATTACAACGATTTTTAACATGATTTAAATACACCCAAATTCCAGTTATCTTGGACTGAAGGGATTATAATCCCTATACATAAAAAGGGTGATTAAAATCTGACCCTAGTATTATAGAGGCATCTTCTTATTAAGTGACTTCGCAAAGTTGTTTACATGTGTAATCAACCAGCGAAGAACAACATGGTGTGAAACCAATGATGTTATATCTGATGTGCA
The DNA here is from genome assembly GCF_020536995.1 of Dreissena polymorpha. Taxonomy (NCBI): domain Eukaryota; kingdom Metazoa; phylum Mollusca; class Bivalvia; order Myida; family Dreissenidae; genus Dreissena; species Dreissena polymorpha. The sequence goes on along the minus strand of NC_068365.1, from coordinate 64,745,103 downwards.
GTTTGGGTTTAGAAAAGGCAGCTCAACAACAGATGCAGTTTTCATTAAATTATTCGATTATTATATGTTAATATGAATAAACGATTGTATTGTTGTTTCATTGATATGAAACGTTGCTTTGATTCTATATATTTAAATGCACTGTGGTTAAAGTTATACAAGTCCAATTTGGACGGCAAAATGTTGCGTATAATACGCAGTATGTACCAGTCGGTCAAAGCATGTGTTAGACACTGTAACACATACTCGGAGTATTTTAATATAGCAATTGGACTAAGACATGGGGAGATACCATCGCCGATCCTTTTTTCTCTTTTCGTGGAGGATCTTGAAATGTTTTTACTAATACAAAATAGATTTAATGCTGGAATAAATATACAAGACCTATTATCTGTTTGCAGACGATATGGTTGTCATAGGTGAAACGCTGGAAGACCTACAACAGTCTATCGACCGTTTATATGAATATTGTAATACCTGGGGTTTGCAAGATAACATTCCAAAAACCAAAATAATTGTTTTCCGCAAAAAAGGAGCTATCAAAAGTAATGAGCGGTGGGTTTATGGTAACGAAAACATAGACATTGTAAACGACTTTATATATCTGGGTGTAACACTTAATTATATAGGGAACTTTTATCTCAATACTAACACTTTGCATGGTAAGGGCTTAAAAGCACTCAATGTATTGTAATCCAACCTGAAAACTTATAGTTGTAAACCATAGGTTGCTTTGCAGTTATTTGATGCTTTTGTGTCTTCAATTATCACATACTCGTGTGAAATATGGGGTTTCTCAAAGTGTAGCGAGTTGGAAAAATTGCACCTTAAATTCTGCAAAGCTGTTCTTGGTGTCAGAAAATCAGCTTCAAGTGTAGCCGTTTACGGTGAACTTGTTAGATACCCGTTGTATATTAACAGATATGTATGTATTGTAAAATATTGGTTTAAAATAACTAGAAGCGAAAACATTATATTATGAAATATATTGGAAGATGGTCTATTTGCCGTAGATGATAATAAATTGACCTGGTTTGGGAAGGTTAGGGAACTACTATCTAAATACGGATTTAATTATGTTTGGTCTAATAACTCACAAATCAATGAGGTTAATTTTTTGTCTTTGTTTAAACAAAGAGTTATCGACGAATACTTACAAGAGTGGAATCGCGATATTCATGAAAATAGGGTACTAATTGTCAGGGATCATATTGTTGTCGATTGTGTCGGTCTTAGACCGATTGAGGTCATGAAAGACCGATTGAAAATCCCAAACAGTCGGTCTGATTCTGTTTGCTAAAATTCCCATGTCATGAAATCGATTACACAGTGCACACCCTAATTACATTCTTATCTCGATTAGGTGTGATAAACTATTCGCTGCAGTCTCTAAACCAGTCAGGACCAGATTATTGCACGTCAGCCGACTAGTATCAGAGTATGGCCCCAAGCAGCGAAGATTCGCGCGGCTGTGTATTAGTCACGCGTGAATAACCCCGTGTCAATATCAATCGATAATTTCACTGGCTTATAGCACAATCGGTCCGTAAGGTGTACTGGTCCAGGATAAAATCGTTGACAGTTACTTCGGAGATACAAACCTCGATGTTATCCTAGTGGAAATTGTACATTTCATGCATGATACAGTAACTGTCATATAAACATAGAAGAAAATTGGATATTCTGCAGTAATTGTGGGCGGACCTTATACACTGAAATCACGCGCTGTAATTAAACAAAATATGCCGATACATTTTCCACCAGCGTAATAATTCGTCAATAAATAAATAAAAGCCGCGGATCTGATCGACAGAACAGCCGAAAGTTATTTTTATGGGCGGAACTTCACATAAAATAGTACACAAGAAAAATAATATACATTGTATAAATCTTCAGTAAAAATCGTGTTAGAATCGAAATAATTCGTGTTCTTTATTGTTTGTTGTTGAATACAGTTACCCACGACCGAAAGTTAAGATGCGTGGTTTCAAATAATTTAATCCCTACGCATCTTAACTATCGGCCGTGGGTTATTTGACTACAAACTATAACATACATGAATTATTTCTTAACTATTTGGTTTTGTTATTGTCAGTAACAAACCTACGCACAGACATTTGTTTGGTTCAATGCACGTTTGTAAGCTATTATCGAGTTGACAACGATTTAAAACATCGGTATAGATTTACACAGACTAATAATATTGACAACGATGAAAAACAGTCAGATAAAACAGCACACGAAAAAACCCATGTCAATGAAATAGCAAATGATAAAACAAAATGAGAAAACTCGTATGTTCCGTTTATAAATAATGCCTAAGGGAATTTAACTTGTACATTTATTATACATGTACCATCTTCATGAATAACAAAATCAATGGTATATATTTTAACGTAATTTGTCATGATTTCGGATATAAATTTTCGGACACTTTTTCCCCATTTAAATCCGGACTGATTGATGTTGCGGGAAAATATGATCCCTGCTAATTGTATACAAAGCAATAAAAACAACATTTTCATTTGAACCATATTTAGAGACAAATGTTTTAAGAAATTAAAGAATAGTGATTACGAAAATACGCATCTGTGCACATAACCTGATAATACAGACTTGAAGATATGATAGATTTGAACGAAACTTGCGGCTCTGCCAATTATGTGACAGTAATGAAATAGAAGATGAATACCACTTTTTGTTGAAATGTTTTAAATTTGCCCAAATTAGAGAAAACTACATTAAAAACTAGTATAGAGTCAGACCTAGTATGGTCAAACTCACAAAATTATTAACTACAGAAAAAAATGCTAATGTTAGGAAAGTTTATTTCAGAAGCACTCAAGATTCGCAATCGTTATATCAATAATAATGTATAATTTATTCAATGTATTTGTTTTATAGTTTAAAATGTATATTGAACACAATATGACATCATGTGATATGCTATATTTGAACATGTATTGTTTATATTATATGATGATATATTATTTCATATGAATAATATATATATGAATATGCTATATTTGAACATGTATTGTTTTAGTATATGAGGATATAGATGTTGCATTCATATTAACTGTATGTATTATCTGGTACTGTTTTGATACCTGATTTTGTGATTGTGATTCGAATGTATAATGTGTGCTCCTTCGAAAGTATAATTCTTGTTATATTTTAAAATTAAAATTATTTTTATATTTTACTGATTATAGACTATGCTGATGTATATTATACAAGTTCAACTATAATTTGTAATTGTGCCGTTGCTACTAAAAATTTATGTGGTTTGGATGCGCACTGTTATTCTCTATGCTCCTTAAAATTTACAATTAATATGTTACCTTATTAATGATTATAAAAGTAGTAAAATTATGTAGCAATATACACTGTTAACATGTGATTTAAAACAAGTGTTGTCAAAGTATCTGTATAGTTCATCCATAGCTATTTTATAAAATTTCTGCTAAATCTGTACACTGTACAGTTTATGTGCAATAAAATTGTGTTCTGTTCTGTTCTGTTCCTATAATGTGCGGTAGATAATTGATCCGTTAATTGCATCAATGACCGCACGTGTTTAATGTCGTTAACCATTAACACTTGAATAAGGCCTGTCACTTTAACTACAATTAACTGAAATTAATACACAGCCTGCTGAAAGGCCAAAAGGCTACTTGTTTTTACAAACAACATTCCAAAATAAATTGAGTTATATTATGCCGTTGTGAGTATTATGCCACACGGTGACGGCTTTGTTTAGACCACTTAGCAGATATTCAGATGCTAAAAACAAGGTAAATTTTCGTCTCATTTTTTCTTTGAAAACGCCTCATCGGATATCTCGAGCTCTCGTTATCTCAATATTTTTTCTTGTTCCCACCGACTTCGAGATAATGAGAGTAGACTGTATTTTCATTATCAGTCTTTGTTGCAAGTGGTATTTCACTCCCATGTGATATTTATGTTGAACTTTTATTTTATTTTAATATGTGACAAAATTTTGGAAAATTGTAATTTTGATAATCTGTCACCATGTCCCTTTAAGTATGGGCATACAACAGCTTGTCCGGCATATAGCATTATAATTTATATCAGGATGTTTTAAATAACTTCAAATCATCATCAGATAACCATGTTGAGTCCCAGGCAGCACCTGTACCAAGAGCTTAAAGTTCATTTAAAAGTAAAATTTCAAATAATTTATATGGCTGTAGGGCAGATCATTAGCTATTGTCAATTTAGGTCAGTACTTATCATGCATGTTTAAATTAAGATGCTGCAAATGATCACAATTGTGTTGCATTCAACCTCTGTTTCATTTAAGCACATGTACAAGTCAAACTAACATTCTGACATAGGTAAGATATTTTGCATCATAAAATTTGTATTGGCTTTATAATATGTTGAGTGAATAAACAAGACATGTATGGTTACCCAAAATTATGGTTGACATAATCTTTGAATGTGTTCAAACATATATCATGGGTGAATTGAGGATATATATTACATAATACTTAAAATCATGCAAATGTTTTATGATATTTTTTTAATACATTTAATTTTGGAACACTATGGTATGTAAAGCATCGCAAAATATTGCGAGCCATCAAGGACGATAGTTTGTTGTTCGCAACTGTCATACAGGTGCTTGCGTCTTCAGTTTCTGTTTAAACCATTTATTTTGGTACATCCTTCTTAAATTACATGATTCAGAAGCAGCCATGTCTAGATTCTTTTGCTGATATGTAAATGTGTGTAATATAAGCACCAAAACTGTTATTTTTTAAGCTTTCTGGGTGACACACAATGCTACACGGAAAATAAATTGAAATAATGTCATGCCAAAAACCAGTAAAACAAGTGCTTAACTTGCCTTAATTAAGAGGTATATATGGTAAACATGTAAATATATATGATGAACCGCATTTTATGAGGGGTAATATATTGAATGTTTTATTCAAGTCAAACGCAGGTGTTCCATTGTCCATGAAGGGGCCTTGCATGTCATTAAATTAATGATAGCATATTAACATGCCAAGTTCACAATGGTATATCTCATTTCAATTTTTATAGAGCTAATAAGACTAACGGTGTTTATTTTGTAACATTGGTATTTCATAGAATGTATCCATGTTTGCTGTTTAATCATTTAACTTAATGAGAAAAACTCTGGGCAAGAAGAGAAAATACTATTCTGTACTGCCGTTTATACTGGACAAATGCAATATTCAAAATACTTATTGATACTCTTATTTTTTTTTGTCTAAATAATGTTATATATACCTCAAATTGATTTGTTGGTGTACAGATTTTTTTTAAACAAAGTTGAAGAGGCGAGCGAAAAAAAAATCTTGTTGAAAACATGAAAATTCTAAAGCGGAGAATACAAAAAATCACATTTCGATAGAAAAATATTGCATTATCAAGAGATACATTATTTTACATTCAAATCAATTCTTATACAAAGAATATCGCCCTCACATTTATATGAGTAAGTTGCATATGATCTTTGACCACGAAATATACATGTAACCATATCATTGAAGTAAGGGGCACGTGGTTACCTACTGCTGCTTATATTTGTTTGAAGTTTTAAACAGTGAAAGCTGTGAAAAGGTATACCATGTTGCAAGCTGTGCATAGCACTTGAAGAGAGACATTATCATCAAAATGATATTGACAGACCATGCATATAAACAATTGTATAGCTACCTTATTTTAAAAGGGAATATCGTTGGCTAGTATGATATTGTATTTTTCTGAAATTTACTTTTTACAAAGAATTTATTTGATGTTTCTGAAAAACACAAACCTAGCTGTTAAACCCTTGTTCCGTCATTCATGTATTTTAAAATTATAAAATAATGTCCCTGTGAAACTTTTCGAACCAACATTTTATGATTTTATGTTTATTTGTTGTTCACTTAAAATTGTGTTATAGGACAAATTTGCATACATATAGGGAAATACCGTACATATGCCCATTTAATGAAGAAAAAAATATTTAAAAAAAACTTACGTCATGTTTCCCGATTTTGTTTGAAATGGAACATGCTTCAACGGTATCTGCTGATAGTTGCATGTTCAAAAGCAAACAAACACATTCAAATAAGTCACAGTACGTAGAAGATATATGTTTATATTGTTATGGGTTGGCTGCAGCAACTTTTCGCCGCAATTTGGTAAAACGGTCACGACAGAGAAACATGGACTGCTCGTGCAGGAAGCCGAACTCAATTTGGAGTGGCCTAAGGTGCAAAGTACTTGACGAAAATAATAACTTACCTTAAAAGGCTTTAATTTTCCCAGCATGCAAAAGGTTAAGATGCTTAAGGTGTGGAAGACTCATAATCAGGTTTGGTGTCCCTCAAACCCTAAACGTCTTGTTATTCCTTACGCAGTTTGTATAGATAGTGCCGTATCCTGACACGTAAAGCTTGTGCTTTGTTGGCAGCGTTAGTTGGCTGTTAACAGGTTCATTGTGGTTATCTCCACCATCAGTCTGTCCGTCTGTCCTAGCCACTATCTCTTACACCATAAGCACTAGAACCTTGAAACTTAAACACATGGTAGCTATGAGCATTATGTGCGACCCTGCACTATTTGGAATTTTGATCTGACCCCTGGGTCAAAAGTTATAGGGGTTGGGGTGGGGACGGGTCAGAGATTTTCACTCATTTTTAGCTCGACTATTATATATGAAATATATATAATGGAGCTATCCTGATCACGTTGGCGTTACCGTTAGCGTGCATATGTTAAAGTTTGTGTACTACCCCAAATATTTTCTTTGTCCTTTAACAAATTACTTTTATATTTTTATGCCCCCCCCTTCGAAGAAGAGGGGGTATATTGCTTTGCACATGTTGGTCGGTCTGTCGGTCGGTCGGTCTGTCGGTCGGTCGGTCCGTCCACCAGGTGGTTTCTGGATGATAACTCAAGAACGCTTAGGCCTAGGATCATGAAACTTCATAGGTACATTGATCATGACTCGCAGATGACCCCTATTGATTTTAAGGTCACTAGGTCAAAGGTCAAGGTCACTGTGACCCGAAATAGTAAAATGGTTTCCGTATGATAATTCAAGAACGCTTATGCCTAGGATCACGAAACTTGATAGGTACATTGATCATGACTCGCAGATAATCCCTATTGATTTTGAGGTCACTAGTTCATACATGTTCTTCTTTACCAACATGACCCTAATCTATAAACAAGAGCAGACAACTGTATCAAGCATTTTGACAGAATTATTGCCCCTTTTAACTTAGAATATGCATATTATTTATAAATCTATGTAAAAGTTTGCATACCACCTCAAATATTTTCTATGTCCTTTGACATATTGCTTTCATATTTTGCATACTTCATACCAACATGATCCCAATCTATAAACAAGAGCAGACAACTGTATCAAGCATTTTGACAGAATTATTGCCCTTTTATACTTAGAATATGCATATATAATTGATAAATCTATGTTAAAATTTGCATACCACCTCAAATATTTTCCATGTCCTTTGACATATTGCTTTCATATTTTGCGTACTTCTTTACCGACATGATCCCAATCTTTAAACAAGAACAGACAACTGTATCAAGCAGTTGACAGAATTTATGCCCCTTTTATACTTACGAGTTATTTCAGCATAATTAAAACCCAAGCGGCCGTTTTGGTGGTCAAGACCCCAAGCTATTTTAGCATATATTGTTTTCGGCATAATTTTTTCTTACCAAATTGTTTTCTTACACACTTTTTTTTGTACACATTTTTTTCTGTTTTTTTTGACAGAATAATGCCCCCTTTTATAGTTACAAAATTGAAAATTTGGTTAAGTCTTGTGTTCAGGTCTACTCTTATCCTATTTTTGTTAAGGTCTTCTCTTATCCTAAAGTATCAAAGCTATATCGTCTACTTAATGTTATAAGTCATGTAACTGACATTTTTATACATTTTATTTCTTTCCCGTTTTGTGTTTTTTATTAAGGTGACATACATCAACTGTTTAATAATATTAAGTCTACCTTTTTGGTAAAAATAATGTTTTACCAAATTTTCAAAATTGACATTACGGACACATGTCATATTTGCTGAATGTAAAAAGTAGCATAACTGACATTAAGTTAAAGTATCAGGAGAAGGAAAAAACTGCTTTATTGAAATAAAATAGGGATACTTACAGAGTAAAACAAACACATGGGATATTTTCTTATTTGAATACTGGTATTTTATGCATCTTTAGTCAGTTCTGTGTACCAAGGATAAATACAATACTTCATGTACAATGCACAATACTAAAAACCTGAATTGTAACTGTAATGTATTTCAGATCAGAGATGTCTGTTTTGTTTGTAAGGTCATGTGAAAAATTAAGTTTATATGTTTAGAGGTTTAAAATTGCAAATTGTCCTCTTACTTGCCCTTGTATTTCAAGATAGAATACTTTCCTTCCCAGAGGAAAGAGATCTGGGTTTGAATCCCAGTGGGGGCTTCAGAGGATGATTCATTTTAAGAAAAATGAATATATTTGCTTTACTTTGTCTCTAACTTAACCAAATAACTCTGACAATGCCTTTAAAAGTATGCAGTTTTTGATAATTCAATAATGCAAAAACATGTATAATGTTAGGGTAGACTAAGACAGCAAACTAAGAATGGGCATCCATTTTAGTTTTTTCAGTCAATACAACAATAAATGCATATAGGAACACATATTTAAATTAAAAATGCAACAATCAGAGGACATAATCAATTAAATAGTAAATGACTACTTAAAATATTTTTTAACACTGTTTGTTTTTCAGAGATTTGTGAATATGCCATTTTATGTTCTTCTCATTGAACTAATGCAATATGTGCTTTGGAACTGGAATCATATAGTGTTGGAAAGCTGGTGTTTCACGTCCAGAGGGTCCTTGCTTCCGGAAGCTGAAAATTGTATGGAATGAGTGATGTATTGGACGTCATCATGGATGACGTTCAATTGAACGAATGATTAAGGGGGCTAAGTTTCGTTAAGCTGAGGCATATAGTCGCGATTTGAGGCGCTTGAAAACTGGCCCAGCACGTTTGCTGAAATTTGACATGTTTATGGACAAGAATGCGATCTACCTGTTGGCGTAGGCGTTATACCTGGGAAAAATATAGTTTTTGATTAAATCACGAAAAAGTTTCGCAAGTTTTACATAACCGGAATTACAAAATGCGGTATGTGGATATACCGAAGTCCTACCGAAATCCCCGAAATCAAACTTTGATAAAACAATGTTTCATTAGTGATTTCAGTGTATTTCGCAACGATCTATATTAAAATACGCAGTTTTTCAATACACAATCAATATTAATGGGAATTTCGTGGGATCTCGTGGATTTCTGGGGATTTTGGTAATTACGGGAAATTCGGTATTTCTTCACACCCGTCAAAATGGTCGACTTCGTCAGAATGAACGCTTAGAAAGTATTTACAAAAAAACATCATCTCAAACGATGTAAAGTGAACGCTACTTATCTGTTTTGTAGATAAGTATACGATCCATTGGAAAACACTAACATTTGACATAAAAAAAACGCCAGTGGATATGGAAATCTTCATCGTTTGAAATAGCAGACGGCGTCGACCAAAGGCGAAAAGATCGCGAGAAAGTATTCACAAAATAACATAATTAAAAATGATGTCAAGTGAACGCTAATTCGCTGTTTTGTAGATAAGTATACGATCTATTGAAAAACCCTAACATTTGACATAAAACACCCGTGGATATGCAAATCTTCTGCGTACCAAATAGCAGACATCATGCGGCGTCTAATCTGAGTCTACGCTGTTTGCCAAGGCCGATAGTATAATGAATGGAAATGCACAAACTCAGCAACTGGCAAGCATATATGCATTAGTAGATTGTTTCGTGATTATTTAGAAACGACTACATAATTCTTTTGGTTCAGCCAGTGCAACTTAACAGAAATAAGTATAATAGTTTCTACACCTGACAACAATGTGCCAACTTTATACAAGGTAAGTTGTTTACATTATTTAAAATATTTCAAGCTTACAGTATACAAAAATAAACAGCTGGTACAATGTAATGTCATCGTTTTAATTTTAATAAGCCCGTGGTTAATTACCCTTTTTAATCTTATGGTTCAATGCATCTCTAACACCTTCAATTGACATTCTCGGCTCGGGTACTACTTACCGGTACATGTACCCCGGGTACTCTTAACTTTACTTACATGTAGCCCGGGTACGGTAAAGAAACTTAAACATACCCGCAAATATTAGATTGTATCCGAGTTGTATATCTGCCAAAAATCCGATGTCGTTAAACATGCTAGCGATTAAAGTAAAACAATATTGTTTACCTTAAAGAAACTTCTCTTTAAAAAAAATCTGCATCAACATGCTTTTTAGTATGAGTGTTGAGAGGACGCCGTAGGAATAATCAAGTAATCAAGAATACGTCTCTGTTTCTGCTTTTATTTCCTTCATGTATAATGACGATAAGGATTGACGACTAACATTGACGGCAAATGATAACAAGCATTGAAAACTAACACTAACGACAAGGATTGGCGACTAGATGTAACATTGACGATTCTCTACAATAAATGAAATTAACAATAAAGAATGAATAATACGATTATAGTACAACAGATCTGCTATTCGAAGTATAATATGATAGCATACACTCATTAGAATAAAAGGTTTCATAAATAACAATTTGAAACATTTTCAATAAATATGGAAATATCTTATACAATATTTATTACACAGCATGAATTATTTGTTAAAACATAATATAAATACCAAATATGGTGTTCCCCATTTAACGGACCTCGCAAACCAAAAAATGTTTCTTTAAAAAAATCTATGATGGTAAAAAGTGAACGTGCGACATCGCGGAAAATATACTTGACAACGTCATACAATGACGCGACTTTAAACAATTTAAGATTTTAAATTGAATCACATTAATGATTGTAAAAATGAGTTTTGATAATACATTGTATAAATGCCATTTAACAGAAAATTGACATAAATGTAAACATAATTAATTTTTACAAAATAGCCGACAACAACCGATTTAGTGTTAAAATTCCCGGGTATGTTTTAGTATATTTACCGTACCCAGGGTACGAGCCTTACTAACTGTATTATTATTATATCTCACCGACTACCTTTACCGTGTTGTGTTTCAACCTGAAATTTATGTAAAATCCGGCTTTCTTTACTTTTAGTTTTCATTCATTTGATTACGCAATTGTTGACGTATCTCGTGGAAAATTATTTGAATCTTTGGATTTTAGTGACGACAAGCTGGAAGTGTCAATTTATTTTTTACAATGAATCTAAGATGTATTTAATTTGTGTGTGTTTGTCATGCATAGTTCAGTGTTTTCCAGAAAAATTTGAGTAGCCAGTTATATGGCCGGCAACTATGCAGTAAAACCAAAGCATTTGTGACATTTACTTGATATATTTGGGAAAAGTAGCCGGCATCAAGAGTTAATGTAACCGGCAAGATCGCTAGCAGCCGGTATTTAAAGAGAACACTGATAATAGTAAACTAAATCTCTACGACGGGATTACAGCTTTGTAAAATTGTTTTTTGGGTGATAATGGTTAGTAATTCATACTAATGTTATTAAAAAATATCGGCTTTAAATATAATTTTGAGAATGCGATGGAAGAACAGAAAATGAAGAGCATACAGGGATGGAAATAAGTGGTTTACCGTGAACCCGGGGCAAGTAGATTTTGGCCTGGGCAACTCAATTTCAAAAGTTGGTAAACTTCTTTTTTTTAAAGCTTAAAACAATTCACTGCAATAAAAATTGAAAAACAATTGATCACCATGGATCAATACTAGTTAAATAACATTCATTATTTAGGAATAGGACATGATTCAATTCAGGCTCATAATAAAACATCATGCATTGAACATGTGTTGTCAGCAAATGTATTTAATTATCTATTATTTTATTAAAAGAATGTATAATATTCACATGTTCATATTTCTGGGCTCGTTATTCTTTATCTGGGCAACCAAAATACTAAAGATGGTTGCCCACAATAGTAAACAGTTAGTTTCAATCCCTGGCATATCATTGTATCTCTATTGTTATAAGCATTGCATTAAAGTTGTGATTGAGGTTAGCCTGTTGTTTATGGTATATTTACATTTTAGCTTGACTGTTATATATGAAATATATATAGTCGAGCTATCCTACTCAACCCGGCGTCGGCTTGCGCATTGGAATGTTTGCGTACCACCTCAAATATATTTCCTATGTCCATTGACATATTGCTTTTATATTTTGCATACTTCATTACCGACATAAACCCAATCTATAAACAAGAGCAGACAACTCATTTACTGTATCAAGCATTTTAACAGAATTAGGCCCTTTTTCACTTAGAATAATATGCATATTATTGATAAATCTATGTTAAAGTTTGCATATGACCTCAAATATTTTTTATGTCCCTTGACATATTGCGTTCATACACCATGTATTTTGCTTATTAACCAACATGACCCCAATGTATAAACAAGAGCAGATAACTGTATCAAGCATTTTGTAACAATTATGGCCTTTTTAACCAGGTTTTCCGAAGGAAAAAACTGGTTATTAGATTGGCGAATGCGGGCGGGCTGGCTGGCGGGCTGGCGGAATAAGCTTGTCCGGGCCATAACTATGTCGTTCATTGTCAGATTTTAAAATCATTTGGCACATTTGTTCACCATCATTGGACGGTGTGTCGCGCGAAATAATTACGTCGATATCTCCAAGGTCAAGGTCACACTTTGAGTTCAAAGGTCAAAAATGGCCATAAATGAGCTTGTCCGAGCCATAACTATGTCGTTCATCGTCAGATTTTAAAATCATTTGGCACATTTGTTCACCATCATTGGAGGGTGTGTCGCGCGAAATAATTACGTCGATATCTCCAAGGTCAAGGTCACACTTTGAGTTCAAAGGTCAAAAATGGCCATAAATGAGCTTGTCCTGGCCATAACTATGTCATTCATTGTGAGATTTTAAAATCATTTGGCATATTTGTTCACCATCATGGGACGGTGTGTCCCACGAAAGAATCACGTCAATATCTCCAATGTCAAGGCCGCCACGACTAAAAATAGATTTAAAAAAAAAAAAAAAAACTTTCAAAGGGGGTTAATTTTTTTTGGTCATTTCAAAAGTTCAGTTTGAGTTTTCTCCCTTTATCAGATTTTTTTTTTCACAATGAAAACCTGGTTTTGTGACAATTTTGTCCCTTGTTTTCACTTAGAATAAGCATATAATTGATAAATCTATTATTAAGTTTGCGTACCACCTTTAAATTGCCATAACTTGTTTATTATGCTCCCCCCCAAATTTTTTAGGGGGAGCATATAGTCGCCGCTTCGTCTGTCCGTCGGTGCACAAATTTGTTTCGTACCCAATTTTTTTTGTACCCAAATTTATATATGTACCCTTTTTTTCGTACCCAAATTGTTTTTTGTACCCTAATTTTTTCGTTCCCTATAGGTTTTCATAACCAAATTTTTTTTCGTACCCAATTTTTTTTTTACACAAATTTGTTCGAACCCAAATTTCTTTGAACCCATTTGTTCGTACTCAAATTTTTTTCGTACCCAAATTCGTTTTGTTCCCAATTTTTTTTGTACCCAAATTTTTATTTGAACCTTTTTTTTCGTACCCAAATAGTTTTTCGTACCCTAATTTTTTTTCATAACCAATTTTTTTTTCATACCCACATTTTTTTGTACCCAATTTTTTCGTACACAAATTTGTTCGTACCCAAATTTCTTCGTACCCATTTGTTCGTACTCATTTTTTTTTCGTACACAAATTTTTTCGTACCTTATTTTTTATTTGTACCCATTTTTTTCGTACCAAAATAGTTTTTTCGTTCCCTTATTTTGTTTGTACCCTTTTTATCGTACTCAAATTTGTTTTCGTACCCAAATTTGTTTTTTTTTCCTACCCGCATATTTTTTCGTACCATTTTTTTTTAGAAATAATCGATTTTCAATTTGATTTCATCTCTCCACTCATTCCATCCCGCGAAACCCTTAAGGTGTCGCAAGTCTAGTATATGATCTCCCCACTCATTCCATCCCGGAAGGTGTCGCAAGTCTAGTATTGGACGTCATCATTTGATGACGTTCAATTGAACGAATGATAATGGCGACTAAAATTCGTTAAGCTCCAGGGTATAGCCGCGATTTGTGGGCCTTGAAAACTGGCCCAACACTGTGCTTGAAATTTGACATGTATATGGACCAGAATGCGATCTACCTGTTGGCGTATTCGTTATGTCTGGGAAAAATCTAGTTTTTGATTAAATCACGAAAAAGTGGGTTTTTTTATTGCGCAATCGCTATAAAATGAGTTCTCGCCGGAAGCGTTAATAGCTTTAATAGCAACCCAAACACAATTCCCCCCCAGGAGACAATTCACGTGCTAGACACTTTAAATTTGATTTTAAGTATTACATATTGTGATTTTATTCCCAAATTAATAAATAAGTTCATATTGCGTTTAACATACGAAGCTGAACCCGTTTAAAAAATATTAACAAAACAAACAAAAACAAACAACTGTTACATTTCATTGATGTAGATACGGTAACCTGATTACGTATCCACTAGCGTGCACATAAAAAAATAGTTCGCAAGTAAGCAACAAACAATCAACTTTAAACGCAAATAATTTAATAAAAGATAATAATAAATGGAGAAATCGATACTTGAAATGACAATTTCTGCACTAAAAACATTTATGAGAGTCATTAAAACACATAATTTCGGAAGTATACAGCCAACAATCAAAATGGCTGCCAATGAATATTCGAAAAGAACGCGAGAAAGTATTTACAAAATAACATCATCAAAAATGATTCAAGTGAACGCTACTTCGCTGTTTTGTAGATAAGTTTACGATCTTTTGAAAAACACTAACATTTGACATAAAAACACCCGTGGATATGGACATCTTCAGCGTATGAAATTGCAGACATCACGCAGCGTCTCATCTGGCCCACTAGCCCGCATTTTGCTCTGTGTACGGTTGTTCAGAAAACTTGTTAAGTGTCATTGTGTTCTTGAATTTGTCCGATGAGTTGAATTTTATATACCATTACCATGCGAGAAAGTTTGCAAACCCATTTATTTCTTACGAAACTTACCTTGAAAAATAAACAACACAAATATGAGTGGCACGAACTGGTAGTGGCACGAAACGACCATCAACCATAAAAGTTCAAGGGCATAATTTTAATGGAAATGTGTTGAATATTGGATAAATTTATTGTTTTGCCGTTAAAAGGGTAAGTTTTTGGTTTGCTTTGCTTATTTTTTTTTATCAAAACACAAGTTTTATAGTTGATTTCTTAAAGTACAACAGTTCAGTTAACATTATATCTTGAATTCATGAATATCGAAGGGCGGCACGAATTACCCAAATCTACCCAAATCTACCCAAATCTACCCAAATCTACCCAAATCTTGCCAAATCTACCCAAATCTACCCCAAATCTACCGAACGAAATTGCAGACATCACGCACCGTCTCATCTGGCCCACTGGCCCGCATTTTGCGCTGTGTACGGTTGTTCAGAAAACTTGTAGTGTCATTGTGTTCTTGAATTTGTCCGATGAGTTGAATTTTATACATACATTTTATATACCATTACCATGCGAGATTGTTGACGTTAGAGTCTGAATGACACATACGTCTGCAGTATTTTTAACGTCAAAATTAATACAGGAATTAACCTTTAGACTTTACTCAGATAAGGTGTTATGACAAGTATTCAGAGTGTGCTTATGTCACAACAATTTAACAAATTATTACATTTTCCTTTTTAAGGAGAATCTTAGAGGATTACAAATACAGTGTATACGACACTTGTTATAGTAAAATTTACACTTCTTTATATTTAAGATGTGTAAAAGGCAACCATACGTTTTATTATTCTCTACTTGGCACTTCGTTGCTTATCAATTAGAGACATGAAGATATACACTATAAAGCTTAGTCGCGTTTTAACTAAACTAACAGTAGTATTGTTGGCCAGTTCCTCTCCCCTCTTTGGAGAGGGTTGAATAAAGCAGTTACACTGTTCGACATCGGTCAGACAGTCCGTCCCTCTGTATATTTGTCTGTCAGTGGGTTTGATAATCGTGTTCAGCCTCAGTCATAACTTAACGATGTATTGATAGATATTTGGCATAACGTGCTACGAATGAACACAATCACAAGACGAATTTCTTTGCGTGTAACTCACGTCTCCTTTTTAATCAACAACAACAACATTATCTTGCGTTTTTTCCTTCATCGTGACCTTCAAAGCGTTATTGCCATTATCGTTGTAATATTTCTTATATGTGTTGCATGTTATCACTATAAATAACATATGTGTGTATTCATGGTATGTTCAATTATAAGGAATATCCGTTATATTTTTGTTGATTAAGTCCGATTAATGTTGATCGATGATTGCAATTTCGATAATTTGGTTATGACCAAAAATCTGCATGGTGCTAATTGATGTAAATAATACCGGTGATGATATTAACATAAGATGATGGTTATTGTTGTCGAATTGAGGATGTAATAAGCAGTATCAAGATGCATGCATGTACAAATAATATAAGAATGTTGACGAAAATCGAATACTTTGGTTTTAAACAGCGGCGTTGGTTAAACACAAAAGTGCGGTACTACAGTAAGTGTGACAGAAGTGCATCAGCTTCCCATCACCATATGATGACTCGCTATAAAATACCCATATACAAAAGAAGTATGCACGTACTTAAATATTAAAATTATGATAGTCGTTAAGTGTATTTAAACTGTACGTACTATTTACAATCATTTTTAATTATCACACTGGCTTATTAAATCGGGTATTAATTATTTGACATTTGCAAAATGTTTTGCACTTATAGTCTTTGCTAAAGAGAGCTCGTCTTGTTATACGGATAATTTTTTAATAATGTAATATATAAAAAAAGCTCTAATAGTATGTAATATATTATGAAATTGAACATATTTAAAAACTAGAACAAACAAATAACACAAACTAAAATTCAACACGCGAGGGCTACAGCCCTAATGCGCTTGTCTTAGACACGTTGGAAGATCATTGTTGTAACAGAAGGAATAGTTTAAATGTGACTTCTAAAGAATAAAAAAAGCTTTTACTTTAATATGAGCAAGTGACCTATTAGTTTACCTCATATAGCCCTTTAAATGAGGAAGTTTAAAACTCGGCTGATATATCATTACGTACAAATTTAAAGTGTTGGCCCAGTTTCATGAAGACTAGACTAAAGATGTGACATTAAGAGCGTTCACAAGCCTTGCAAGGAAACTTGCACCACTCACTGGCAGCCATATTTTTAAAGGAGCAGACACCATTTTCGAAATCATCTCAGATATCGGAACAAAGGATCTTGACCTGTTTTAATGCAGATTGGACAACACATTTACATTACCATATTGTTCACAAGCTTTAAGTTAATCCAGTATACCTACTTTCACTTTGTAACGGAAGCTTACAAAAAATAGAAGGGCATATACTTTGTGCTCACTTCCCTAAATAAAACACTCAAACTAAAGTAAGATATATACAACATTTAGCTTAAAGGGGCCTTTTCACAGATTTTGGCATTTTTTTAACTTATTCATTAAATGCTTTATATTGATAAATGTAAACATTGGATCGTAAAAGCTCCAGTAAAAAATCAAGAAAAAAATTAAAAAAAAGGAAAAGAACATTGCCCGGAGCAGGTTTCGAACCAGTGACCCCTGGAGTCCTGCCAGAGTCCTGAAGTAAAAACGCTTTAGCCTACTGAGCTATTCCGCCGAGTACATATACATGACGTATTTTATACCTTATATAAGCAATCTTCGTAGTTTCACAAAATTTAACGACAAAAACAGAACTCTCCAAATTATTCAATCGTTTCGCGTTGCAACGCTTTATAATTTTTAGGTTTTAAAATCGTCATAAGATGCATATAAATGCTATATTAGAGCATGGTTAATGTTCAGTATTACTGTTTCCTCACAAATATCATGACTAAAACGAAAACTTACGAATCTGAAACAACTTTTTTCAATTTTGTCAATTTACTAAAGCGTGAAAAGATCCCTTTAATGACCATGTATACAAAATAATGTAAATCAATAGTACACAAATGCTAATAAATAATAAGTGTTATGATGTTACCTAATTCAATGCTTTTATTATTGTTTGATCCAGTTGGATGTACGTTTGAAATTATGTATGCAGTTAAAGTTTTAGAATGTATTTTGGGCATTTTAATAGGGTATTATTCTTTAAAATTTATTCAAAAAATGTATCCGATAAAATAATATACTGATCATAATTGTACAATCCTATTTTAATACTATTCAAGTATTCGGGAATATCAGATATATTCCAGTAGTATCTTCAAAGCGCGTCTATAAGACCAAAAATGGTGATGATTTTTTAAATATATCAATACGTGTGATTTGCAAACTTACAGCTCTGCCATAAAATGGTTAAGTTCAAGGACACATAACTCGGAAAAGTGTGAATCACATGTCATGAAATAAGTGTCTTGCGCGACTCAATCTTAATTTTCTTTGATGACATAATCAAACTTTTGATTCGGTCACTTTCGATTAAGTAAGAATTATTAAAGCAGTTCTCTTCTGAAAACATGTGGACACAACTGCCAATGCATAGTTCCTACAGTCGTATTTTCAACCAATCAAATAGCGGTACTGTATTCGCTCCCAGAGAGCTTGTTGCTACGCTTCACACGCCATTCGTTAAATCAAAAGTGAAAAGTGTTGCTAACGAAAGTATTAATCAAATAATTTCAAAATGTACAGACACCGCAGTAGTCTATCAATGCACAGATCTGAAAATCACCTTGCCAAGTTATCTGTTATATGACGATGGTATCACCAAGAATTATATTTAACCCTTTTCTTGAATATTTCTAACAAATGTACCGCGATTATTTTCTTTATTAGTGATAATACAGACTTGAATACAATAATATATAGTATTACGTGTGAGTTTGCATCCAAAACATTATATTTCTTATCGTTTATCTTGTAGTGTTTTGTTTGGTATTCCTGTTTTTAATATGATTATTGGTGTTATATTTATTATTATGTTTTAAATTGATTATGATAATGGTTGATATCATACAAATTATTGTTTTCATTATTGCTCATCTGTGATAAATGTTGATCTCAACCGATTTTAAAATGATATAATGGGCATGTAACAGTATATGCTATGTTTATAGGTGTCTATCGCAGAGGGGGTTATCACGTGATAGTCAAGATGGCGACGTCCATATCGAGACAGTTATTTTTCGCCGTTTTATACCCTTTATTACTTCTGTTTATTTTTTAAATGACGCTCACTTTCCAGCCATATCAGTAAAAAGGTGATAAGCGTTTATTTCGTATTAAAATTCGCTTTATATCTCGACTTTACTCCCCGCAAATTTTCTTAGTGGAGCCCTAATTAGGTCATCCCGCTAAGAAATTTCGCACCGAGTAAAGTCGAGATATAGAGCGAATATTACTATGAAATAAAAGCCAGTAACTTTCTTCCTAATATGGCTGGAAAGTGAGCGGAATAAAGAATAATAATGCAAGTAATACAGGGTATAAAACGACGAAAAATACCTGCCTCGGCATGGACGTCGCCATCTTGTTTGTCACGTGATTACCCCCTCTGTATCGCAACCCTTGTTTATTTTTTTGGTGTTTTCACTTCATACACACTTATTTTGTTAATGCAGCATCAATATACTAAAACAATATCCCGGAAATAGTAAACTAATGCATTTGAATATCAACCGTAATTTCGTTTTGACAACTGACGACAGAAATGATACGTTGTAAATCTAAGTGTAGTTTTCATGCCGATTAGTTTATACGACACAAAGCTATTTTGACCTGTTAATTTTTTTCAGCTAAATTCAAAAGTGAAAATGCCCATAATATCGCTTTAATTGTAATGTATATTGATTATCTGTGATTATTGTTGATCTCATCCATTCCGTTGGAATTAAAATCTGCGATTTGTGTTTATTTAATTCGAATCAATATCTTAAAATATATTTTCGGGTATATATCTTTGTCTCATTGGAATCATTTTGCGATTGTCGGCAAGTACATTTAAATCTGTAATGGCAACAACAACGTGATTTATTGGAACGGGCTTGATCTTTTCTCCTCTTGGGATATGCCATTGTTGTGGAACACTTGTACAGCTAAGTAAGCTAGGAACTGCGGAAATGTTATGTAGTTTAAATCCCTGTAGTGTTCTTAGCAACCCTATGATGTTACAGCAGTGCCCAGTCAGTCTGAAATAATGTAAATATTCTGCATCGTGCAATTTACATAAAACAACACGCTCACGCACACGGTTTACTTCATTAAAAATCTTTATATTATGAATATATCCTTGAGTGTAATAATTAAGACCTCTATTTAAAATTCTATCAGCTAGTTTATTATAATTTGGTAGGAATTTAACTGAAATATTGTCAGAAATATTAACAAGCGTATCAGATGCTTCAGCATCAGTGGACGCCATTTTGGATGTAGCGTGTGAAGCGTAGCAACAATCACTAAGGACGGGTCAGTGAGCGGAACTATGCATAAAGTGACTCACTTACATAGGGACTCTAATATACTCCCTCCATCATTGGTAAAAAACACTCAAGTTCCTCATTAGTGTTCGGAAGCTTACACTTAAACCATACATGCAAAATTGATCCGCCCAATAACGGCAATGCTTTTGAACGAAATCATTTTCAAAATTGGTTGTCATATTCATTATTGGGACAAATCTTAAGGTGTATACAATTGTGACTTCTAAGGTTCAGTCAATTGAACGTAAGCCTCTCCTGCGACCATGTTTTCAGTTGAACGGATTTATTTTTTCGAACTAAGTTGAGACATCATACGAGAAAAAGTTCTTACACTGTGTTATGAAAAATGGATAAACCATTGTGACTTCTAGTGTTCACAACGATTCATCATAGCCAGTAAATGCAAGATACCGCGCAATCCTGGCAGCCATGCATTTTAATGCACTGAAAGCATTTAAAACTTACCGATGTTGTCACATGGTAACTAACAGAGGACATACCAGGATTTGCCATACCAATGTAAGGAAAACTATCCCGTCCCCTATCGGTCATGTTTATCAACAATATGTACGGAACAATTTGCGAAGTTGATGTTTAGACCAAGTCAGGGACCTTGATTTTGAAATCACATGATTTAGTTTCAGAGGCGTAGATATCATGGGGAAGTATGCGGTGTCCAAGTTCCTTGAAGCTTTTAAATAAATGTGGGTTCTTGAATGTTTCGAGGTAAATGTTAGCGACATTGGATTTTCATATGACCAGGACATTAACCCAGAAACTTGATTATTGTTCACTCGTAACAATGGAAATGACGTTGATTTCTGAAGTAAATTTCAAACCTAGTTAACTCGTTCATTTTCATCTACACTTCATCTCATCTATTTGATTATTTTTATTAAACTATTTGAAAACCTATGCTAAGTCGTTCTGCGGACAACATGTCATTATTTGTTTCCTTAATGTTACCATTGAACTTGAGTTCTGAGATGGACCAAGTAACCAGGTTGTTGCCCGCGACATTTCTTCGTATCATGATTGCCACATCGGCTAGGTATATGAACACACACACATGCTGCATAAAGTTATGCTCCGGACAAATTACATATTTGTGATTACATTTTACTTTTTACATGGAATTGTGACATAAAAATAGAACTTGGCTGTGTGTGCGACACTCCGTCTCATCATACTGATCATGCTGATCATTACTGGAGAGTTATATGTACAACTTTGTATAAACTTAGGTTTAAATGTTATCTTATGGTTTTTATTTCCAATTCCCCTGTTATCTTTAACTGTGACTGGTTTAATTATATTGTTTCCTCTTCAGTAGCCAGCATAATAACTTGGATGATTGTAGGTCAAAAAGAAATTGAAAACATGCAACTTTGTGTAAAAATATGACAGAAAATAATACTATAAAATGTACAAAAAAATTTAATTCCGTCTCTTAGATCAGTGTTGTTTGTTGCCAAGTAGTTGCAAAACAAATAAATATAACTCAATTAAAAAAATAATGAAATAGTGGAATAAACATTATCGAATGTCTTTACCGAAATGAAATGTATTTTGCGCTTCTTGCCAGGTTTTTCGCCAACAGACTAGAGTTTTATTATTAAACAGTAAACAGTAACTTCTCTTAAATACAAATTTTAAATAAATGTTTCATTCATAATAAGCTTTATAAACGGTTATATCGTAAACAGATAATACATGTGCAATTTTGCATGTTAATATGTCATCACTAATGAAATGACCTGCACGGCGCCTTGAGATCTACTGAACACCTGTGTGACATTAAAAGCAAACATTAGATATAAAATCCCTCAAAAACTGGTATGGGAAAGTACGGTTCATCTTTAATATTTACATGCTCATCATATGTGCATTGTTATTAAAAAATAAGTATTTTTATGTCCCCCACCACTATAGTGGGGGACATATTGTTTTTGCCCTGTCTGTTGGTTGGTCTGTTGGTTTACGCCAACTTTAACACTTTGCAATAACTTTTGCTTTATTGAAGATAGCTACTTCATATTTGGCATGCATGTGTATCTCATGGAGCTGTACATTTTGAGTGGTGAAAGGTCAAGGTCAAGGTCATCCTTCAAGGTCAAAGGTCAAAAATACTAAGTCAACGCGGCGCAGAAGGGGACATAGTGTTTCTGACAAACACATTTCTTGTTTAACCTGCCTTTGGCA
>NC_068365.1:64714714-64719714 GCF_020536995.1 Dreissena polymorpha | reverse complement strand
ATAACTATAAGTTACAATTAATATATCACTTTCAAAATGTCGATTTGTGATTAACCCGATTTCCGAAGAAGCTTATCAAATCACCTAGTATAGATATTCGTTTTCATAAATCGGCTGCCAATATAAACCAGGTAATGATGGTCGAATAAAGCCTGTTTCATATCATTTATATTATTTTTCCGTTTGAGTGTTCGGTACATAAAAGAAGGCCATAATGCCCCCGAAGCATTCACATGGGTACAATATTCACCAATTGTCGTATACATTACCTGGTATCCTTGTTTAAATACCACTTTTCACAGTGCGATACGAGTTACATTACAGACATCATCTTGTATTTGTCATAACAAATACGAAGTAAAATTTACGTCCTCTGGGACATTACAAAGAAAGAGAAAACAATCAAGTTTTCTTCACCTTGTACTGCGACCTTGACTCTCATCGAGGAGATTTAAAGTAGCACGCTACACTTTGTCTTTTCCTGTGGAAAACTATTTCGAAATTATAGTTTAATACTCAAAGCTAAACAGAGGAACCAAAATGTATTACCGTTGACTTTGAAGTGTGCCCTCGACTTAAAACCAATAAGCAATCGCTTTGTATAAGACAATATCTGATCATAGAGGATTTATAGTAAAATCCTCCATGGCATGTTAAACTTACAGAGCAGAAACACACACGTGTGTGCGTAATTGACATTCAACTTTCTCCTTAAAATGAAACAGTTGAATCATTGGCACATTAGCCTAGGACCAGTTTTATTAGGCCACGTGCGCAATTCTAAAGATTACGCACATAATTTGACTAACATTAACATACGGCTGCGTGCTATCAACTTATGTGGGAATCAATAAAACAATCCACAAGAAAGGTAGGTCCTTTCAATATATGGTTTGTGCTGGATATTGATTATTCAATTGATGAATGCGATAAATAGAATAAATTGTTAATTATAAATAATCACTCGTTTAAGGTTGATTGAATACAAAGGAATCAAGGTTATCTGTTGATATAAATATATATGTCCAGTGCTCAGCATCGTGCTTCGCAAACGTTAAGCTTGTTACCACTCTAGAGCCCACATGTGCGTGTGAAACTTGTGTTTGAATCTGAGTCAAGTTGAGTAACAAAATCAGTTCGCAAGGTCAAATCTGAGACAGGCCTATTTACCCAAACACTCAATCCTAAATACCACACACGTTGTATATTTTTTTTTGTAATTTGTTTATCGTGGACGACTAAAAATGTGCCCTCCATCTGTTATGTATGTTTGTCAGTTCGTCCATTATCCAGTTATACATAAATACGTATTCAAGTCACTTTGTTGAAACTTGGTATACATCGTGAAATTATTCGTCTTTGATTTTTACCGATGGTTGAGGTAAAATTCACAGTAAATAAAACAAAAGCAAAACTGAGTAAATGCCAACAGCTTAAAAACGTGCATTAGATAGTTTCATGAAACTTGGCGCTTTGGTCTATTTATTTAAATCTTCCATTTAAACTGATTCAAGCAACCGATCATACATTCCACAACCCCAATTCGTAAAATTACATGTAACTTGTGTAAATTATATTGTAGAAAAACGCACCATATACGGCAATACTATTCACTTGTAAAACTGGTATGATCAAATTTCTAAAAATATGTTTACATAACAATGCTAATTCTTCGTCTTGTTACAACCGGTTTTACTTTTTACATCAGTATTTTTTATTATTGTAAAAACTGAATTTCGGTCAGACAAAAGTTTGAGAGCTTTTCGTGGAATGTGATTACGTGAGCAGGATGTATCAACAGTTTGTCACGTGGTCAATCGTAAAATCACGTAGTCCACAATACAATTCGTTTAAAATAAACTACCTTGAACTTCATTAGTCTTAAATATGCGAAAACATATCGAATGTATGACCTTAGTTTTAATTTACTAGCGCTGTTCGTGGAATGTAATTATATCAGCAGGATGTCTCCAAAATGTAGGCCGTAGTAAAATATCATGCAACTTATAATATAACTTCGAGCTGGGTAGTTATATTACCTTTCAATGAAGGGTATTTTGTATTTTTTAACATTGCCTTTTGGTAAATGTTTTAAATGACGGCATTATTTTACGCAATGTTTGAATTATCTGCTTTTTCCATTTGAAAATAGCTTTAACCACAGGCAAATACGATAGCAAAGACAAATTGGCATAAAAATACCATCTTAAATGTCATTGCAATAGACTCTTATGTAAATATTTTCGGAACCGTTAACTATGTGCAAATAATTATTTATTTTAAACCAGAAGAAGGCTAGAACCTGGATGTTAATGGTTTTTAGATGGGCTGCGCAAGTGTCGGGTATTAATGTATCTATCACGCCGCTTCCGAAAGTAAGAGGAACAGGCTATAGCTTTAGATATAACGGATAGTGTAAAACAAAATAATTAATTCGGCGCTTTTAAATACGCCATTAGTCTCCAAACTTTCCTATAAAGAATGCTTACCTTTTTGGATGGAAACATTCAAAGACATTATTTATAAAAAATGGTGGATAATCTTACATATGTTTTGATTCGCTGCGGACAATGATCGAACATGTACACACAAGCAATATTGGAGAGACGCTTAATGAACGCAGTTCAAGTACACATGAACGCAGCATATATATAGCGTAAAAATGGTTTAACTCTAATTAGGTATGTTTTTTTATATTTTTCAGGCAGCTTCGCATACTTTTTATGGATTTGAATGTTCAAAAACACTCGACATTAATAGGAAAGCTTTTTTTCACAACGAATTTATTATTTTAAAAAACACGCAATTTCGCTTCCCGGGTGAAATACAGAAAGTATGACTATGTGTTGCATAACTCCATGAAATGTTTAGCTAGTTTGATTATTTATAACAGAAGACAGACCGACATTAATATGATCCTGATGCCATCAATGAAGCTACATAAGATTTGATACAAACTCTTGAAGCTAAAATAATTGGAAACTACACGCGATGCACTTTCTTCCTTTCTTGCAATGGATAATGTAGTGACGCTTTTAAATGGTATGACTTGACAGAAAAACAAATATGAGACGATGAAACATATTATCTCATTTATCAGCTATGTGTTTTGTCATCGGAATTACTGTTAACGTATAGAAATTCGTCGGTATGAAATTTCGTAGTTTAAATAAAAACAACTACACTTCAACACCGTTATTTCAAACACCGATAATCCGATGTCACCGTTATTTCGAATTATTTTTCGGTCCCGATTTTGGTTCTTCTTAGTTTAATGTAAAATTTCATTGTTAATCCGAACTTCGTTACACCGAAAAAAATCGTTAATTCGAAGTGATTTTGTCGGTCCCAACACTATAATTCGCACCTAATCATCAGTCTTTAATCCGAAGTCAAAGCTGCAAAACGCTGAACATAATTTCACACCTTTGTCGTCTGGGCGTGGCGCGTCAGAAGCTGATAATTACACCTTTGTCGTCTGCGCGTAGCGTGTTAATTTTATAATGTCGTCAAAAGCCGATAATTACTATTTATGTAGTTTTGCATTATTTAGTAACAAATAAACGTGTTACGTTAGGTCTGAGAAAAAAATGGTCCAATGAAATTCATCTTATATAAACTCTACCTTCTGCGAGAAAAACACGGACGGAAATGAGTTCTTCAATGTCGATGTGTGTTTCTGAATTCTTGCGATGCGAAATGTACCGACGAATTTTAGGGATCGATTGTGCATAAGCACTTCTTCGCAATTCAATAGCAACGTGTATTGCTTACATCACAGTATTTTTACACGAGTGTATTAAGTAGTTATATTTATATATGTTTGTGCACCTTTTTGCCACCGCCGTTAAAACCATAGTTGTAACCAGACGAATATTTTTCAAACAAAAAATCATCATCATCATTATCATTATCATCATCATCATCATCATCATCATCATCATCATCATCATCATCATCATCATCATCATCATCATCATCATCATCATCATCATCATCATCATCATCATCATCATCATCATCATCATCATCATCATCATCATCACCATTAGCAGCAGCATTTAAAGTAAAAGCAAAAGCAGCAGTAAAAGCAAACACAGCACAATCGTCAGCATCATGTTCAGCAGCAGCATCAGAATAATCAGCTTCAACATCATTATCATCATCATCTACATCAGCAGCAGCAGATTAAGCAGCAGTAGCAGCATCGTTAGCAGCAGCAGCTGCAGAAGCATTAGTATCATAATCACTACCACCATCATCATTATCATCATTGTCATCATTATAATCACCACCTCCACCATCATCATCATCATCATCATCATCATCAAAGCAAACATATTAATCACAAATTCAATACATTCAGTTGATAACAGTATCCAACTAATATTTGCAAATGAGGCATTCAGTTCGAGAAATATCTGCTAATTAAATGAGGGGAAAATCTCGGATCACAGTTAGAGTTAATTTACAAATCAGAATTCGCATTGTGCAATATACAATTTGGAAATAATTTCTATAATTATCACTCATAAAATGCAGACAATCGTTCAAGTTCATACTACCACTACTACAACCACTACTGCTGCTGCTGATGATTCTGCTAATGTAACTGCTACCGCTACTACAACTACTACTACTTCTACTTCTACTACTTCTACTACTTCTACTACTACTACTACTACTACTACTACTACTACTACTACCACTACTACGACTACTACTACTACTACTACTACTACTACTACTACTACTATTACTACTACTACTACTACTACTACTACTACTACTACTACTACTTCTACTCTTCTACTACTTCTACTACTACGACTACTACTACTACTACTACTACTACTACTACTACTACTACTACTACTACTACTACTACTACTACTTCTACTACTACTACTACTTCTACTACTACTACTACTACTACTACTACTACTAGTACTACTACTACTATTACTTCTACTACTACTACTACTACTACTACTACTACT